>NW_006800057.1:937303-947992 GCF_000485575.1 Poecilia formosa | reverse complement strand
TAGCCCTAAATCTGACCCCTGACCCAAAAACAGGGTTTCCCCTTGTGGGACCAGGCTCCGGTCCCCACAAGGAGCAATTGGTCCCCACAAAGTAGTATATGTCAGGAAAATCGTCCCCACAAGGTATTACAAACAAACGCACGTGCGCACACACACACACGCACACACACACACACACACACACACACACACACACACACACACACACACGAGTACATGCAGTGGAGTTCTGAGAAGGCAGCCAAACTTCAAACACACTCTGGCTGATGAGAACAAATTAGGAGAACACACACTATGAGATGTGGATATATTTGCATGTTTAAGCTTTAATTGAATTTAACTTCCCTTTGGGATTAATAAAGTAGTTTTGAATTTTGAATTGAATTTAATGACCGGTTAAAAAAAAAGTATGATGCTAACATAAATAAGCTAGCAGTGAACTTCCAAAGCATTTTACTATATTAAAAAAATAATTAAGCTTTACAAATATTAATGTTGTTAATATGGATGCCTCTTTACTAATCTGAGTTGCTTTAGATGGATTTTGTTATAATGCACAATCTGAAGTACTTGTGTTTCCTTCTGTGTACTGAGCAAACACTTCAAGTGTTATTATTCAACTCGGTGGGCAAACTACACACTTGAATTAAAAAAAAGTATTTAGTGGTTATGGTTGATAAGTGGATTTGCAGTGCAGTAAAATAACTCTTAACATGCTCTGATACCTGAATAATCTGCTGAGATGCATCAACCTCTCTTTGAACATACAAACTGTATTTTCTTAATCTCTTAGCGACTTTTTATGGCTCTGTGCTTCCTCTTACTTTATTTTAAAATCTCGCTAATAACACAATATGACAAGGAAATTATTGTAGGGACACTCAGATTTTTGTCTTGATAAAAGAAAAGGCATACCGTTTACTAACTTATGAAGTCAAATATTTTATATTTTGTTGTCTTGAAAAATGTTACATTTATTCCCAGCAACAAGAACCAGAAGTATCTTCAAAAACCTGTGCTATATGTTAGCCATATTTAATGGGTGGATGTACTCAAATTTGTTTTTGTGTTAAAAAAAAAATAAAAAATTGCTGGATGTTGCAGCTCTGCTTACTTAGAAATTAAATTAAAAGCCAAAAAACACGGCTAATTAAAGAAAAAACGTTTTGGATTGTAACAAACATTTTCAATCAGAGTTGACATCTAATTTTTATGTTAAACAGATATTATAGAAAAACCTACAAAACGTCTCCATCTGCATCAGCGTAATTTGCTGGAGGGCCAAATTTGGATTTTGGACACCCTGATTTAGAAAAATCTATTGAACCACCTCATTAAAAAATCCATAATTCTTTCCCCTACTATACCCACCAAATGCTCTCATTTCACCTGAATTCAACATTTTTCTGTCCCCAATCAGAAGATTACACAGTAGCCCGTTGTTCTCCTCTCCTGTTGGCTTGCTGATAAGTTTTCGAGGTCGTCCTGATTTTACATCACCTGATTAGGGAAGCAGAGCTCTGGGTTCCAATCACATCCAACCTACTGCGCTCCAGGGGTTTCCCATGGAGCTGCTGGTTACACAGGAAACCCCTCAAAGGCCCACATGACTGCTGCATTATTTATATATGGGGAGAGGTTAACAGAGACATGCTCCCTCATTCTAATAAAGCTTCCTGTTTCCATGCAAATCAAACCCAGAGGTACTTCCTCTTTAACACACTCATCAGCATCTTTAATTACACTCTGATTACACACACTCATCTGGACTCTGTGCTCTTTTCTTCAAATTATGACGGCGTTGGATCTGACTGGCAGGAGTGGTTGAAATGATTGATCAGATCATGATGAATTGATTATTGAAATAATCAACTCATTTAGAAATCGATCAATCGTTAACTGGAGTATTTAGATTCCAAAAAAGATCTTTTGCTGAAAAACATGCTCAGAGCATTAATCAAGCCAAAACGATACAAGATATAAACGTTTCTTTAGTTTAAGATAAATACACCTTTAGATACGTAATTACCAAAATTCAAAAAGTTTCACCTGGTTCCAAGTCATTAAAGGAATGCTGTGTTATGTTGTTGCATGTTTACTTTTGTATTTAAAAAAGGAATTGTAGTATTTGTTTATTTGAATTTTTAAGGTATTTCCAATAAGCTGAAGACATTCTGCAGTAAAATCTGTCGACTGTGCAAATTCAAAAGATTTTGAATCTGTTGAATTAAGCTAATGATTGATCACTTAATAATTAGAATAATCAACTACCAATATAATGGTTAGTAGCAGCCCTAGTTGCGTGTGTTTTTAGTAGCATTGTCACAAGCTGACCCTACGGCATGATGGCCACATTAGTTAACTTCCTCTTTTTGGCCTTTTAGTGTCTGACATCAGCCCTAATGTAACAGGAAGCGCAGCGTCATTGAATCATCTGTGACTCAGTGTATTTATGCAGTGGTGCTTATTCTTTCTTATTAACATGTAGAGCGCTTAAGGTTTTGTAAACAAACAATTTCGTGATTGAAAGTAGAGAAACCAGATATGTGGGTTGAATCGGAAAAAAGACATCAAGTTTGAACTTGCAGAAAAGAAGGGAGTCAGTTTAAGCAGGTGATGCTGCTGGAGCTCTTGTCCTGGTGGCTCCAGCCTCAGCATCATCCTCTCCTCTGAACACGTCCAACCGTCTCCGTGTGGCCTCTCAGGCTTGAATTGTCCTGTTAAAATCACTCCAATTTCAAAAATGTCCTTAGGTGTTTACAGAAACAGTATGTTATCAACCTGGAACCATTCTTGTATTCTTTACATGATTAATTACAAAGAAGACAGCGATTATTTGTACAGGAAATTGACGCTGGAGGTGGTGGACCACCATTGATCTTCCTGTATGAAGCGTGTGCTGAGAACAGAAAATGTGAAGTATTTCTGTTCCCAGTCAGAAACACTTCACCAGACTGGAGAGTAAAACAGACTAAGGATGAGTTAATCACCTCACCTACTGTAATATTTCAGCTTTTCAGAACCTTTTGCTGTTATATCAGACGTTTATTCAGACTTGAAACATTTCACAAAGGAAGATAATTGGTGATGCATCATTCCCTACGTTGATTTATTTGACTGTGGTTAAAGATTTATACAATAGAATAAAAAAACATCCCATTAAGGCCCTTTTGAGACTGGAGTTCTTAGTCTGCTTTATTGTCTGACTAATATGGATTTATGCTGAAGAAAGTCGCAAACCCGTCTTATTCCTGATAGCCGCAGAGCCTGATGGAGGACATGCCACCATCCTCTTACACAAACACCTGGGTGTGTGTGTGTGTGTGTGTGTGTGTGTGGGTGTGTGTGTGTGTGTTTGGGTGTGTCTGGGAACATGCACACCGGTGCTGTTCTGCTTGTAAATGAGGAAATAAACCGTGATAAAATGTGTCACTTGAAAGTCATCATCGAGGAAGAACTGCAATGTTTACATGATGCAGATGATCAAAGAATTGTGTTGCATTTGGGAAAGCCAGAAAGCACCCTGCTATTCAGTGTTGAGATGAATGAATGACTGCGTTGAACAAGAGGATGTCCCTTCCACTTCTTCCATGCAGCCAGAGTTACCAGTTTAGCAACTGGTAAACTCCCCTTCCTGTTTTTTTTTTTTTTCTTTAACTAGTGAAATTCCCAGACTGGGAATGTGCCGAAGGCCTAGGCGTGATCTCGCTTCACTTGGCCGGTGAGCCAGGATCATTTGAATAAAACGCCTGAAGTAGAAATGTGAGAAGAACAGATTTTCCTATTTTCAATCAGTTTAAATATGTTGGATTCATGCAAGTGTGTCACACAATGAAACTCCTGTGTTTGTGTGGTTTCAGTGGAAGTTTACTGATAGCATCTGTGCTAGGTCAGTGCAGCAGGGACACCTCAAAGTGCACAAACACACTGAGGACATATGTAAGTCTTATGTAGTGATTAAGAATCAATAAAAAAAAAACATTGTGTTATTTGAATTCATTGGCGACAGTAGTGAGAGGATCAGGAGCATTTAAATCTCAGACCACAAATCCACTCCCTCCTCATGAAAACAAGTTGACACCAACAACACTGATCTGCTGCAGTCACCTGCATGACATGAACTTGTTTTGATTGTTTTAATCTTTCTCTGGCTGTCCATGTTGTAGAAAACTAGATGAACAAAGTAGAGATGATAATCAGGTGGAATCAGGGGCAACCTCAAGGTACTGTTTTAGAGAAGTTGCTAACATTTTAAAATGAAACCTAAGTGACTTTGGGCCTGAAGTTGAACTTAACAGTGAGATCTCTGCCAATGTTTTCAATTCCTTGACTGGGATTGAAAGATCTAAGATTGAAATATCTAGACATTCTGTCACCAAACATCTTACGTCTTCACTGTAACCAAACATCTCTACTTCAAAGTGTGATGAGTTAGGCAGCACTACCTCATGAAACTGCTGTATTTCCTGCCATGCCAGGTCATTTAGATGCAAATAGATGATGGCTGCACACTTTTCTTTGGAGGTAACCATTGCTAAGGCAAGAAGGCATCAGAAGTTCATCTGACCCTCGTTAGGTTGTTAACTGCAGAATTACCTCATTCCCTCCCTGGTATTTGTTAGCGACCACAGTTATCAGCAAATATTTAAGACCCCCTCTAAAAAAAAAAGCTTGCACTGCCTATTTTAATAGTTCAAACAACAAATGTACCAAAACATCCATTAATCCACACAGTGGAAACAATCTTGACACTACCACAGAAGCTGACATCCGTGATCTTCCTTTGCTCTGCTCTTAGAGTTCAGCCAATCAGCTCCAGGAAAAAAAAAAAAAGATGACTCTGGATTGGCTGCTTTACAAATGCCAGCCAATAGGGTGCCAAGTAGTATGCACTAAGGTGATTAATCCTCTCAAGATGCTTTTTCTTTGAATATTTTAGATATTTTTTTTCCAAGGGTTGCAGAGGTTCCACTATAATCCAACAATACTTTAAGCTCAAACACAAAAATGTCATCAAGGTGTGTAAAACGCAGTATGTCTCAGTTAAACATTTGTCCGTGACTTTGTAGACTTTCTACAAAGTCATGAAGAACTAAAAGGTAGTCACAGAAAGTACACCATTGGTCAGTTCCAGTGTTTTGTAAGGGAGAAAGAGAAAAAGAAACTGATCTGGGACTGAAAGTCCCTCATCAGTTGTCCCATCAGATGGAACCCAAGCAGAGCAAAGAAAAAAGTAGGAATAATGCCAAACCGTCTTCATAAGACAGGCAGACAGGACTGTACATATGGTATGCTTTCCCTCTATGGTACTCTGGGTTTAGGTCCAGCTTGTCATGTATTTAGGTCTATCCATCAGACTAGCCTCCCTAACTGAAGCTAAGCCACCCTATAGGAAGTGGAACGTTGTATTATCTTCAATTTTGGTCTAATCTTACCATAGTACCTTCAAGAGGGATATTTCTGGGGGGGCGTTTGCCAAGCATTGTAGCTTCTCACCAAGGGCATTAGAACAAACCTTTGTAATCATGAAATATATGATCAGAATGGAGGAAGCATTCAGTGTTTCTCTCAGTTAGAGTCTGACTCATGGTGACAGTAACAGTAGAAGCCTGTAGCAACCACTGCAGAGAGCCAGACCCGTTTAAGCAGCAACACGAGCCAACTCTGTTTATATCCGACACACACGCACACACACACTCTCAGTCCCAGAGTACACACCCAGTGTCTCAGTAGGGAAGGCCAGGGTTTAGAGGAAGTGTCCCACCTCTGTGAGTGACATCACTGAGCTCCGTTCATTGGACCTCTCCAGGCTGTTGGGACTGTGATTGTTTTCATGTCTTCCAGTCACATGTCACCGTGGAGCTGCACTGTCTGCTGGCTAAGGCTAAAGAATGCAAACTGTCAGAGAATGTCCGTAGAGAACAAGGTTCCTACATAGAATGTCCTTCCTTTTCTACATCTGGATAAGTATGGGAGGGGCAGGGCGGGAGGAACGTGAAGATGGACAAATGTTTCTGTTTCCAGACTTTATTTCTTTTTCTATTTTCTATTAAACAAGCTGTTTTTGAACGAGAAAGTGACCTCTTCATTATTATCTTTAACATTGAGTTAAAATGTTACAGCTTGATTTGTTGTCAGACAAGGCATGGACGATATGAGTGAAAAACATATCTCTATGTAAGCATTTCATATCAGTCGATATTGTTGATTATCATTTTTCTTTTTGTTTGTTTTACTTCTAAACTGAAGTGGCATGACCGTTCCTCTTTTATTCACAGTTTTCGCTCCACACTGTTCTTTATTTTTAAGGAGTTATGAGATACAGTGGTGAAACTTTAAGCTGCTGCTGCACAAGTCACTCAACAGGTTGTTGCTAAGTAACCAAATATTGAGTGAGTTAGCTGATGGTACCAACCTTGGTTAGCTGGCTGTTCACATGGACATATTTATGTCTATGGCTGTTCAAGGTTGAGCAGCTAAAGCCTTTCCTCTGACTACATTACCCAGAATGCTGCACGGTTCTGGATTAGAGTTTGCTGAACATTCTATCTACTGAATATTTATTTATTAATATTGCTTTCTCAAGACCTTCATTTTTCAAATTGGTTTTTCTGATTTAATTGGCTTTTATGAAACCATAATGTTCTTTCCCGTAAATGTTTTTTTTGTTCAGTTATTTTCTTACTTCTGTGTTTCAGAACATTAAAACTGAAAAAAAAAAAAGGAATTTAGGTCCAAAAAGAGACTTAAAAAGAACAAAATGGATTTTATAGGGCCTTATTCATTGAGATAACCCACATTTAAACCCTCATTAAAACTGTTTTACAAGGACTATTTTCCTACTGTCTTGGCGTCTCGAACTTAGATGGTTTCAGACTTGGTGTGCTTTTAAAACTGGGTCTGGCTTAAGAATCAAACAAAAAAGACAGGTTGTGTGCTTTTAAAAGCTTTTGAAAGTATCAAAAGCACACAAAATGCGTTTAAATCTATTTGCAGTAGGATGACTCAGTCCAGGTTTTGCACATCTAAGTGTTATAAATTCTAAAGTGGTGGTTATTTAACTTTCCCAAAAATATTCGTAATGAGGAAGCGTGCTTCAGGCGACTGCACGAATGGAACGCGACCTCGGCGTCACCTTTACTGATTTATAGAACATTCAGAATGTGAATGTTCTAGATAAATTTACTCTGTACTCAGATGTTCAAAGAAAGCATTTAAACATGAGCCTGGAAAAGTGATGGACCAAGTGGTAGTTAAGTTTCATTGTTTTTGTCCAATTCATGCCATATTTGGTTTTTTCTTTTTCTTTTTTTTACAGATTCTTTTTAGTGAGTTGAATGAAGAAGAGAAACTGTAGAAAATGCTGAAAAGCAAGATCCAGTTGTTTATATTTGTTCTAGAGAAGTGAAAATCAGTGGATACAGGAAGCCAGATTGTAAAATATCACTGATGGTTTTTGTTACTATATAAAATACTTCATGTCCAAAGATCTTCGAAAGACTTGAACATACTGTATGTGTTTTTGTTTCCACTGCTGTGGGCAATGTCCCAGATACAGAAATTGGACAAATGGCAACAATAAAAAAAAAAGGCCAGTATTTGAGGGAGCTTAAATTTTAATACTTTTTGAGTCTTTGTTAAAATGTGTGAAATAATCACATAGTACTGGTGTTTTTATTAAGTATTGATCCATATTAGATTGTCCTGGAGGCTGAAGCTAATGGCTAATTTGAGAGGAGCAGAGACCAAAATGACAAACTGGTGCCATGGTTACATTGGCAGTTATTTTCCACAGATAATGATTATATACACAGGAAGTGGTGTTTGTATTTTACTTCCCGAAACAACTACATTAAGAGAATGTTGCTCTGATTTCAAACACTTTATATGTTCCATTCTGAGTTTGTTTCACTCAGGAAGATCATTGGTGGTGCACCACTTCCAATTGCAATTTCCTTTGTAAGTAATTAGCACTTTTTTTTTGAAGCAGTTCGCTTCTCAAATTTATGTATGGTAAGTTTTAGGGATTCATTTCCTCAATTTTTGGGAGATCAGTGATTATCTGACACTTAACACGACAAACCAATCTTATCCACAGATCTTATTTACCTCTACATAAATCTGAAAATCATACCTTTCTGCCTGCTATGAGAGAGGACTGACCGACAGACCTGCCTACCAGATCAAATCTGATAAAGAGAGTGAATATTTGTTCTACCACTGCTCAAAGGTGATAACTGGAAACCCAATCACTTGTGCCTGGAGGGAGGCCAAAGGATTCATTGCTTTGAACGATGATCTGTGAATAAAAGGTATTCAAGGTCTTCCTGGTTCAGACTAACCTGACCATGTGATTGCTAACCCCAGCTTGCTAATTATATGCTGCTTTCTGTGAAAACAGCCCCCTGGAGTAGTGATTAACCCAGAAAGGAAAGGAGGAGGAGTTTGTGAACAATTAGACTCACCTTAGCAGATCTCAGATAAGTACAAGATTTATACATATCTGATTTGTAAAGCACTTCAAATCAAACATTAATGTTAATATTGACCTGATAATTATTTGGTTGAGTTGTTCTTCAGAACATTGCTGGCTCAACTCCTTAGGAAACTGATGGTACACGCTTGGCTTTCAATTCTCTTCAGGGAAAAGGGATTTATGAATTATGCTCAGCGTTATGTCACTCATATGCGTTGCGTCACTTATTACCCTGACAACTGCAGCAGCAACGCCAACGCTAAGCTTATAGAAAGCAACATTCACCATGAGAGAAGTTAGAAGGTTTTCTGTTTTCAAAGTCTGAGGCTGTGGTTCTCCAGAGGAAAACAGGTCAGAGGTCAGAAACCTCCTCAAAGGGGAAGAGCCAAAGTATGTTGGTGTCTGGTTGAATGAATGGAGCAGGAAATGGATTGGGGTCTAATTTGCAGGTGCAACTGCAGTCTGTTGTGGTGACGAAAGAGCTGAAGGTCAGCCTTAAACATAGGGTGAAGAGCTCAACCCAAAGTAGAGCCACTGGCCCTCCACATCCGAAGTAGTCGCCCAACCAGGGCCATGCCACCTGCTCTGGATGCCTCCTGGAAACCTAAGGCGGATCTAGAACGCTCTAGCAGAACGCATTATATTCTTGGAGGTGTTGTGTTCCTGTCTGCTCACCTGAGCTAGCAAAGCAGGCAAAGTAGCTGTTTCCATAACAAATGTGTGCAAAATACAGACAAAT
This sequence comes from Poecilia formosa, assembly GCF_000485575.1. NCBI lineage: Eukaryota > Metazoa > Chordata > Actinopteri > Cyprinodontiformes > Poeciliidae > Poecilia > Poecilia formosa. Next base: position 938,777 of record NW_006800057.1, on the reverse strand, counting down.
GTCTTTGTATTCTGCGGACGTTGAAAAAACACAATGTCCCAATTGCACTATTTCCATAAGCTGAGAAATGCAATTAAAATCACATGAATAAGTTTGTTTACTATAAGTCATTAAAAATCATGGCAGAGACAGATGTAAGCAGTTGCATGAGATATAGTCATAATTCAGCCATGATTCTAGCATTCATCTGTCAGCCATTAAAGGAAACGGTGTCTTATTCAGGCGTTGGCGCAATAAACCCCTTACACCAGAAAGTCTGGTGAATGATAGAAATGTCTTCCTATTGCTTTTTTCTCTGTTGAATATCGTCTGCAAACTATTGCCATTGCTTCTTCCCAGTTGGCCATGTTTGTTTACTCTGAACTTCCATCTGGTCTCAAGAGATTTTAGATACTTTTTATAGCAAGATTTTTACTTCCAAATTACAATTGTTTTGAAATGGAAACTTGTAGGTTCAACCCAAAATATTTTATGTTTTAATTAAGCACAGTTTAGGAAATTCAGGAAACGTTGAGCTCGGCATCAACTACGGTGTCCGACAGGAGTCAAAAAGAAGAAGAAAAAAGGGACTTAAAACAAGAATGGTGCTTTCTGGCACTGCATACTGGGATGGGGTCTGCCGTGTAATGAAAAGCCACGGCTCCTGCGGTCATGTGGGAAACCGCAAGGCAAATAGAAGCAGCTGAACATAACAGACACACTCCATGGCGACTGGTCCTACATTTCCAACCCGTACACTTTGCACACAGGAACACGATGCAGCTGGCATACGCTGGGTACTGTAGTACACATATGTGCAGATGAGGTGGGGCTAAAAATGGCAGCGAGGCTTTCTTTTTTATTTTTTTTGCTTTCTCTGACCAGCATGGCTTTGTGGTGGAGGCAGCAGACACACCCTGCTCTCTCCAAGCAGTTATTTACAGCAGCTGATGCTCTGTTAGTGTGCGTGTGTTTATTTATATAGTGATTTAAGGACTTCCTATTGTTCACTGAGCAACATGTAGGTTTGGGAAACATTTGTTAAATCAGCTTCTGGATGTCAAACCTTCAGGAAAAGTTCAATGCATTTTTCCAAAAACATTTGAAGTGTTTTTTTTATTTATTTTTTTTTAATGCACCATTCACCCTGATATAGTCACACTGATGAACGTTACAGGCACTGGATGTATGTTGTGTGATCAAATTTAAGGCAAGAAATCTGATATTTCTGTAATAAGTCTATAAATCCAGCAGAGGGCAGCAGAGAGTTGTATTTTTGTTTCTCTTCCAGTACATTTAACTGCAGCATTTTGAACGTAGATGTGTCACACCTGAGTTTTATGATATACTTAGGATTAAAAAGCTCTGATATTGTTCTGAATCCACTTCAGAAAAAGTAGCTGTGAGTTTTATGATTTGATGAAAGCAGAGGGAAAGGAAGCAGAACTTCAAACATGGTGAAATACTGGCAGTGGCGCAAAAAGTGGGTATGCAG
>NW_006800057.1:914834-933653 GCF_000485575.1 Poecilia formosa | reverse complement strand
TATATATAGATTGACATCGATATATAGATATACATACACATCTATATATAGATTTATATATATTTATAGAGAGGCAGATATATACCTACCTATGTATATAAATGTATGTATATGTATGTATGTATATAAATACATACATACGTTTCACATGTTTTTGTTGTTTATTTAATGCCACATGACTTTTATGATGTAATGCACTTAGAAATGCCTTGCTGCTGAAATGTGCTATGCAAATAAAATGTGATTGATTGATCGATTGTTTGATTGCCCAGAAAGATAAATCGTTTTCTAAATTTTTCCCAGTTTGTATCAGTTTAGACTTTAAAAATGTCTTTTTGTTCCACGTTGTTTACATTTTCTTTCTCTAAATCTCCCTCTAATTAAAAAATGTGGTTTTCTGATTTTCTGTTTTGAATTAGAAATGAACATCTTACAATGGATGAAGATGAGTATTGACGTTGTTGAACGTGGGGGAAGCCGGAGCACCCGGAGTGAACCCACACCTGCACAGCGAGACATTTCACGCCGTGCAGTCCTGTCTTTTGAATATTAAAATGTCCAATCAAAAATCACAGTAGCTTTTTTACCAATTACTGCCAATCACCAAAACACACGTGGCCCCGCCCCCCTTTTAAATCTAATCTACTTCAGAGATCAGTTGATGTCTAAAGTCAACTGATGTCCAGCATCCATTCATGCTGGATGGACTTTGCATCTGTTTTTGAACTGGTGTAGAAGTGGTGGAGTTAGAGCCTTTTTGATTCGCTTCCACAGTGATGTCTTTTTCTTGGGGTTCTCTTCTTCTTCAGAAATATTGTTCTCCTCAGCTGACTCATCAGCTGATTGAGGTTCTAATTCCTGAGGTGGTGTTTGGACTTCATCTTTGTTTAATGTAACCTTTGTTTGTGGAGGCGGTGATTCCTGTTTTTCCATTAGACCACACTCCTCCTCTGTGAAAACTACATCAACTTTACGTGTTACGTCTTCTGAAACTGTCCCAACTATTGTCTCAGTTTGTTCAGGAGCAATCTGGGGGATGTCAGGTATTTTTTCCGAATCAGGATTTGTTGTCTTTGTGATTGGGATCAAGTGTTGATCTGTCTCAATCGGGTTTACAACAGTTTCCAGTTCAGTTTTTTCTTCAGTGACCTGCTGTTCTTTAGAGATCTCTGTTTCTATTGTATGAATATCGTTTTTAACAAAGGCTGTTTGATCCCCAATTGTTTCTATTGTAGAAACTTCTTGTTCTATGTTTGTTCCAGAAACGTTTTCCTTACAGAGGCTCTCCAGTTCAGATGCATCTCTGGTCGCTGCCTTTCTCTTGATCTTACGTTTAGATTTCTTTGAACGCGTTTTCTCATCCTGGTGGTCTCCATTTGGTTGTGCTATGGAGACCGTTTCTTCTTCTGTCACCTGCAGTGCTTCACCGATGGCTGTTTCATTCATGTGAATTTCGTTTTCGATTCTCTCTGTCTGGTCTCCAACTATTTCCAGTACTGAAAGTTCTTTTTCAATGTTGTCACCAGAAACATTTTCCTTACAGAGGCTCTCCAGTTCAGATACATCTCTCGTTGCTACCTTTCTCTTGATCTTACGTTTAGATTTCTTTGAACGCTTTTTCTCATCCTCGTGGTCTCCATTTGGTTGTGCTATGGAGACCGTTTCTTCTTCTATTACCTGCAGCGCTTCACCGATGGCTGTTTCATTCGTGTTAATTTTGTTTTTGATGGCCTCTGCCTGTTCTCCAACTATTTCCAGTACTGAAACTTCTTTTTCAATGTTGTCACCAGAAATGGTTTCATTACTGACAACTTTCAGTTCAGATGCATCTCTCGTTGCTGACTCTCTGGTGTTCTCACCTGTAGATCTCTTGAATACTTTTGTCTGCCAATCCTGATGTCTGTTCATTTGTGTTTCAGAGGGTTGTTTTATAAGCAATAAAGAAAGCTCAGTTTGGGTTGAAATGGTTTTATAAACTGATTCCAAGTGACATCTGTTCTCCAGCACATCCATCTCCGTTTGCGTTGATATTGATTGACCGACTGGTTTCAAGTGACACCTGGTTTCAGGCACATCCACCTCCGTTTGGACTGATGCACATTGGTAAACTGGTGAGGTGTCTTGTGATTCATTCTGAGTCTGAACAGAAACCATAGTCGTCTTCCTCTGTCTTGTCTCTGAGAGTAATTTCCTCGTCAGATCTTTTTGCTGTTTAAGTTTAGCGTTTAGTTTCTGATTTACATCGAACATGTCATCGAGCTGTTTCATTAAGTATTTTTGTACTTCCATATGTTCCAATTCAGACTCCTTACATTTGGCTTCACAGAAAAATGTTGCTTGACTTGTCTTTTCTGGAGAGTGGGGCAAATTCTGAATTTCAATTAAACTCTCTCCTTGAACATTTTCTTCTGTTTGATTAACAGGAACCTCAGTTAAGTTTCCAGTTTGGATGTTGTCCATGGGTTTTCCCAGAGATGGATGTTTCTCCCCTTTTTGATCCAGTGTCTCCTGCGGTTTCAAGATGGATTCCTCTTTGGTGACTAGCTGTGTTGCAGTGTTCTTAGAATAACTGTCCTTTTCCAAGGAAGCTACCTCATCACGTTCTTCAGCTGGCATTAAAAGATTTTTGGTTTCAATGTTCTCAGCAAAAAAACTTAGATCTATGCAAGGTTCTGAGTTGGGGAGCATTTTCCACAACGTCTTTTTTCCGCTGCTGGAAAAAGCTCCCTGATAATTTTGCTTTTCCGGCAGAGGACCGTCATTGATGTCACTGTTTTCAGTAAAAAACGTCAGATCGATGCAAGCATCTGACTGGGGGAAAGATTTCCACAACAGTGGGGTCTTCTTGTTGCGCTTAGTCTTTGACTGTTTTTCCCCTTTCTGGTCGACTTTCTTCTGTGTTTCTGTGACGGATTTCTTTTCGGTCACCGGCTCTGATGTAAAACTAACAAGTTCCTCTTTGCAAATCTCTGTCTTAAAGGAATCCTCCTGATCACCTTCTTCTTCAGGCAGAGAAGTGTCCTGATTGATAACATTTTCAGTGCTGGACTTAGAGGACTCTTCCTTCTCTGGTGTCTCGTTCAGTACGGAGATCGATTCCTGTTCGGTAACCAGTGAATCATCTTCCGTTCCAGTACTTTCACCTGAAGTCCTTAGTTCAGCGGGGGGATGTTTCTCCAACCACATGGACCACGGTATCATTTTCACCTTCATCTTGTTGCGCCTCGTCTTTGGTGGCTGTTCCTCAGACTTAGAGGGCTGTTCTTTCTCTGTTGTGTCGACTGTCTCCTGCACTCCAACGATGGACTCTTCTGCACTGACCAGTGAATTGTTCTGCTTTTCGATATTTCCAGCAGAAATCTCTTGGTCAGTGAGGATGTCTTCCTCCGAACAGGTTTTAAATGGTACCTGGTTGTTCTCGTTGGACTCACTCTCTGGTGGCTGTCCGTCCCCTTTTTGATCCACTTTTTGCAGTGCTTTGGCGCTTGAACCATTTTCAGTCACCAATGAAGAGTCCTGCTGTTCCATATTTTCAGTTGACATCTTAAGCTCCTCAGATGGGTGCAGCGCCCACCAGACTGCAAATGACATCTTCTTCTTGCGCTTGGGTGGCTTGGGTGGCTGTACTTCCCTCTCGACGATGTTGTTGGATGCTACGTCTTGGTTGGACTCCATTTTAACTTTTGCTTGTGGTTCTAAGATAGATCACTTCTCTAGAAATTCAGTAGATTTCAAAGTTGAAAATCCTATGTACTGCTAAGTAACTTCTCACGAGAAACTATTGACAACTGCTGCTAACAGGTTGTGATGAAGGTAGATGGATGTGACAAGCTTATATAATCGCTGGTGATGTCAGAATTCTGCCTTTGGAGTTTTGTTTGATATTCAGACTGGGGTTCTCTGACAGATTTTATTAACATGGCAGATGCATGCGCAACCTGACTCCAGAAAGAGTAGGCGGGCTTTTAAACTGTCACTGGTTGCCATAGTTACCCACCATTACCTTGTTTTTTGGGAAGGACTTTGCTGCAGTAAACAGAAAGGGTCGGGGACAGACCACTGTCAGTCTCACACACCTTATTTGGAAATGGGACCAGTGCACTCTGGAATTGAAGGGGGGCGCTATTTCCTACATTATCTGTGGACTCCCGTTTTTATTTTCTTTTGAAATCTGGGATATAGCTTCATCTTTAAGGAGTTTCACTCTCAGCATGTATTTGAACTTCTGTCTTTTATTTACTTCAACACAGCTCACAGTTTTTAACAAGTTCCGTTGCTTTCTGTGTACTAAATCTATTTCTGTGTACTAAATCTGCTCCTTAGATGCGCCTTTTCAGGCCTACTACTGCCTCTAGTGGCATAGGAGTGGTAGCACAACTACTTTAATTACGTCACTAAATGAGAATACCACAAAGTCTTTATTATTTTATTATTAACTCTGGCATTACCTCTTGTTCAGCGCCCCACTGTATGCGTTGCATACAGTGCATACCCGTTTTTGGCGCCACTGCCTATGAATCAAAACAAAAGGAAATATTTAATTATTAATAATTGTCCAACGAATAGTCCATAATTAGGCGATCAAAAATAAGGTTCCGTGCGCACAAAAAAAAAAAAAAAAAATTACGTTGGGCCCAAAATTTTATCAGTCTTTGTCCATGCAAAAAAAAAAGGAAAAAAAAAACATTAAAGAAAAACATTAAAGAAAAAAAAAATGATGGAAGGGTCTCACCTGGACAGCGTTTGTGTACCCGGGCGGTTCACTTCATCGGGCCTGGACCGTGAGTGCATCGGGTCCGGTCCTTGCCCCGTGTGGCTTGCTTCAGCCCGCCTTACACTCCTTCACCTCGTGCACGTGACGAGGTAAATGTAGAGAGTTTTACCCTTCACGTATCGTCGTCGGGGGGTGAGCGTATGTTTTCCACACTCTCTCAACCTTCCTTGGGGGGAAATTTATGTTTTCGCATCCACCTGAATAATGTGTAGTTGCGCCACTGGATACTGGTAGCACTCAGCAGCTAATGATAATCAGATATTAGAAAATGACATCATATGTGTGCGACCTGCTCGTGCGTTCAGCAGTTAGTGATGAGCTATGATTGTCTAAATGTGAAGACAGACCAGAATGGGTCAATTTGTTCCTCTGTCTCATGTCCTTATGTTACCATTTTGTAGCCATTCACTTAGCTGTTCTATATCAGGTTATTTCTCTTAGTAGTTATGTATATTTGATTAAATATGAAGATAAAAATGCACAAATCCATTATCTAAAAATATATAATTGTATGCTGTTTTCTGAATAGCTCTAAAATACTCAATTCTTTGTTTCCATTTTCTTCATTTGCTTCTTTCTCCTGTCTTTCATTTTCTTCTACATTTTCTCTTCCTATTAATAATAATTTTTGGTATTAATTACTTTTAATAGTTAACAATAACAATTATTACTGTTAATTGTTTATTCATAATTATACTTATAATTTGAGATTTTTATAATAATTATTAAATATTGTAATTATTAGAGTAATTAATATTATGGTAATAAATATTAATTTTAATAACAATAATGATGGCAAAATAAAATTACTACATTTTGCTGTCTATATTATTCTCATTATAAATGACCATTCACCTCCATATGAAAAGCCATTTCTGCCACTTTGATGAAAAAAGTAAACATTTATCTCTTAATTTGGAGTCATGTCATAATAATGAGTCACTGCCTCATAATTATGATATACAACTTTTATTTCTTTCATCCATACCTCCATACAGGTTGTTTCATGTTGTTTCTGTTTAGAATCCCAGGTGAATATGTTCCCCCTGGTGGAGGAATGTGTTATTGCAGTTCACCAACTAGCATGCTAGGCCCAACAGCCTGCGTTCTCTTTAGCTTATCAGCCTCAGTTTGTCTCTGGGTTTGAAACTCTTCAGTCCCAGCTTCATAACAACCCCACTGTGTTTCCTCGAGCCTTCTCACTTATTTGATCGTTTTCTCATTTGCATGACTTTCTGACCTGTTCACCTGTGTCCCCTTGTCCTCCAGCTATGGCAGAGTTAGACCTGAGTCTAAGCGATGCGCTGACTGACAGCCCCCCGCAGCCTGGCATTGAGAGCAAGGTGGAGAGGGACTTCATGGCCCAGCTGGAGGCGGAGGCGTTCGACGACCAGGTGAAGGAGACAGTGGGGAAGACGGACTACATCCCCCTGCTGGACAACGACGACACCCGGGCAGGTGAGCAGCTGAGAGACACACTGATCCAATATTAATATCTGTATCGGTGCCGATATTGAAAAAAATTCTAGATTGGGTATCGGTGATAATGTACCTGATCAATGATCTATTCTGTCTAATTCTATGCTCTGAATGACATCATGCTTTATTATTTATTTTATATTATATTTAGAATTCCTAATTGCACTTTCTGAATCATTTGAAAGGTTTGTTGCAGTTTATTTTTTACATGTTTGACCAAAGTAGTCAGTCTATTGTTTTTGTCAGTTTCAGTTTCTTTATCATTTATTTTAGGTTGGCTGTTACACTAATGGCACTGACTGAAAAAACTAAATTGTTGTTTTTCCATGTTTGACCAAGCTTGTGAAGCTGTTGGTGTTTTAAAGTCTACTGCACTGGTGCTGAGTTATCAAATGATAAAATAATAAAATGACTTAAATAGAAAAGTTTTAAGTCATTTTAGCTATTTTGTATCCGATCGGAATCAGCCGATACTGACCCTCAGATATCGATATCGGAAGTGAAAAAAGTGGATCAGTGCATGTCCAGTACAGTGTGGGTGTCACTTAATTTCTGTATTGCTTAGAATGAAGAACATAAGAATATGAGTTTCCTCAGGATATTTTCAACTTCCGCCACATTTAAATTCAACCATATTACTGTCACCCCCTAACTGGCCTACAGAGTAAAAGCAGAATCGTTTTCATTGTGACTTTCTACAAAAAAAACCAACTTAAATTGTAAACTTTATGAGTAACCCGATTCCACTTGTCTAATAAAGTATTACTTGCCGATAATGAAGCGAAGAGCCTGTCTGGTTACAGGAGCTGCAGCTGTTCCTAAATGACTGGTAGCGTTAGGCACCGCGAGACACTAGCTGCCATTTTGGATCAGCGGGCGTGTCATTCAGCCGCAGGGACAGCATTAGCTTGCAGATACGCTTTGGAACAAACCGACCGGCTGGTAAGACATGGATATCGGATCCTCACTGTGCTGCAGAGTGGGTGCTCCATCACCAACGAAGAAGAAGCTGCCCAACGTCCTGCTTGTTTGTCGAATTGTGTTTTCTATCAAAAAAGAAAAAGCAGCTCATAAAATAGCTTGTAGTAGTTTCATTCTGCGGCTGTAAAGAATCAAGCTGGCCCTGGAAAGAGTTGCGTTGCTTCCTCTAGTATTGTTGTCTGCCTCTGCTTATCTTAATGTCACCCTCAGTTTGTGCAGGAATGCGACCTCATTCGCGCTGCTTAATGCAGCGCAGAGCAGCGAAAGGGGCGGCTGCGCCGAGCTGGGGAAGAGTCAGGCGGTTGGTGCACACACAGATCAAATAAAGCGGTGAGTGAGCAGGCAGATGAAAGGAAGTGACAGCTAACCGGGGATGACTTGGCTCTCGGGCCTGTTTTGGTTACCCAGACGCTTCGCTCAGACAGTCAGACCGTGTGTGGGCACTCGCCTGTGACAGCCGGCTGCGGGACGGGCCGTGGGTGGCGTTGCCAGTGATCAACTGTGGCGTCCAGCGCACGCATCGGGACGGACGCAGACATGCTGACGCGACGAGTGCCAAACAGCAGGGCGAGGCAGTCCGCGAGTCATTGTCCTCTGTCAGCAGGAGCCGAGGGGGTGGTGGGGGTGTGCAGGGGGGTGGTTGTTGTTTTTCAGACTCCTGCACATGAACTGTAAGGTGAACCGTGATTTATGTGAGTGTGATTCGCAAATGAGTCTCATATTTGTCTTTATGGGCATTTTTAAAAAAGTTTCTCAGTATAATATGGCTAATTTTTATGATTTATTGCTTTACTTTGAGCTACATAAAAGAAAAATGCTTATTATACCCTTTAGTAGATGAAAAAGGAACAAACTAAGATATATGTATTTCCACTTTTACACGCACGCACACACACACACACACAGTAATATACATACAGTAAGAACAATATATTGAGTCATCAATATTGGGATCTATAAGTGTTCCTCAACCCTGGTCCTCACCGCCCCCCTGTCCTGCATGTTTTAGGTGTTTCTCTTCTGCCACACACCAGAATTGTATCTCTTGGTGATTAACAGGCTTCTGCAGTACTTGATGGTCATGCAATCATTTGAATCAGCTGTTCTGGAATAGAGGCACATCTAAAACGTGCAGAGCAGGGGGGGTGAGGACCAGGGTTGAGAAACACTGGTCTATATGGTAATACTTTAGACATAAACAAGGATGCATTTAGCTTGGAGGAGTGGGAAGGAGACAAACATATTTCCTCACTCTCCCCATTCATGTATATAAAATGTGTGGTTGCTAGGGATGCACTGATTTAGCGCCAATGTCCTTAATTTTGGGAGATCTGTGATCGGCTGATGCTTATATGTGACGTCAATCTTATACCCTCGTTTTATCTACCTTAAAGGTCTGAAAATCAACTCTCTGCTCGGTTGGTGGAATTTTTCTGCCATAATCCAAGAGCATTTTCAGTCTGAAAACAGGATTTCATATCTTTTGTTCTCAAGACTTTTAAGCCTTTTGCTTACATTTTAATTTTGAAAGCAGGACTTAATGTATTTCTTTTCAAAACTTGTAACACTTGTAGTCAAAACTTCTCCTCATGCTCAGACTTAGTCTCTGCTCGGACTCTGCTCAATTTTGGAAACGCCTTTTGGCACAGTCATCTGGTAACCTTTCAGCCAGTAGAATGAAAATGTTGTACTGGGTGCGTTTGTTTTCTTCTTGAAGTTGTGCCTGTGTGGCTACTATTGATTGTAGTAACCTACGCCACCCACTGGATGTAAGAAGAAACAACAATGTCAGCTTTCTGCTCCATAGTACACCAAACGTTCACCAGCAGTGTGCTACTGATTGCTAACAGCTACTGAGCTTAGGCAGGATTTTGTTCATCCAACCAACTCCCTAGTAATGACATCACAATCTACAGTAACTGAAGAATCTGAATCAATTAGTTACAACATTTAATTTCCCTTTGGGATCAATAAAGTAATTTTGAATTTTAATACTATATTTTTAAATGGCTGATTAATATAACAAAGTTTCAAATACCTTTAAACCTTAAATTCTGAGATAGGTTTAAAAGGAGGCATCATGAATGTAGAGCAGGAACACAGAAAAGGAAGAAATTTAAACTATTCCTTTTGCTACACGTAAGCGGTAAAATGAGATCTTTAGTAAACAAATTGAATGAATTCCAAGTGCTAAAAAATATTCAGAAACGTTTCTCAATATCGTTTCTCTGGAGGTGTGGACTCTGTTAAAGCTTTAAACTTTACCCAATATCTAACATTTGCCCGTGATGTACAAGCAAACCTTGTGGAGGCGATGAAGCTTACAGAAGTGTTGCAAACAACCACCTCCCATTTCAAAGGGAGAAGTGCCAAACACAGACTGAACAGCTTCACACTTCCTCCGTTGCCATTGCTAAAACTGCAGGCGGACAGATGTCGTCGTTCACAACTTCTCCATCCATATTCGGACTGGCCCAGTTGAAATTCTGCTGGAGAAAGTCTATAATAAAGTTACTGTATTTTATAAGTGCATGAATAAGGGAGAACTGCATGGACATATTAAACCTGGGTCATGAGAGGGACGGGGTGGGTGTTGGGGTGAGGGAGGTGATGGGTTCTTTTACACCTCAGAAAGTATGTAGTTGTGCCCCTGACAGTTGGAGAAGTTGTGATTCCAATATGGCGACGCGCATTGTTTGTAATGTTTATGAACATCGTCTTAAGCTGTGCTTTTCACATTTAACACTAGTTTTCATTTGTTCAGTTTGGAGTTTCACACAGTATATGTACCATTGATTTTAGGTGTACTCTTTAAAGAGAGTCTTAAAATAACATTTCCATCACAGTTTGCTTTTGTTGATGCGAGGAGCTGACAAATTGGAGCTTGAAGTTGGTGCGGTCCGACCAGCCGCGGCACTAGCAGCAAAATCCTCCAGCTTGCTCTCACACTGAACGAATCGTGTCCGGTTCCATTATGTGTTCGGGGAAGCCATTAGTAGCCAGACGGACAGTAATGAGCTTGCTTGTTTCTGTGTGTATGTGACTGTGTATGCAGACGCTGGGGCTGCTTTGGAGAATGGAGAGCAGGAGGCTCATGGGGTTCAAAAGCCTGGTAAGAAACAACAATTCCCACAATTCCATCTGCTGTCGATCACTTTGCTAGAGCTGCCTGGTTCTCCTCATTGACCAGTCCTGGCCTTTTAGTCTTTTCTTCTTTTCTCTTCTTTGTTCCCTTCTCGTCTGTAACCTCAGTTTGATTTTGCATGTTTTTTGTGTATTTGTGTCCTTTGTTTTGGAGTTTCCATTCAGAACAGAGTGTGAGCTGCTCTCAGTGTTTCCCAGCATCCTTTAAGGGCTCCTCTTTAAGTTTTCCAACATTTGGGAATTGGTCATCCCGTCAGAGCAAGAATAAGGCCGAAAATAAGATCCTGCAAGGGTTGGCTGATATTTTTATTTGATTTCCATTTAATTTGGCTGATATATCTTTTTTTAATATCTGTTAATGCTTTTAGACTTTTACTATACATGACATTTAAACATTGGTATTCACAGGGAAGGATATACTGATGAACTTGTTCTAATTTCCTTAATTTTGGGAGATCAGTGATCAGCTGATATTTACATGAGAAACAGATCACATCCACCAATCTTATGTGGATGTGATTCGCAAATGAGTCTCATATTTGTCTGTATGGACAAAAGAAATTGGTATTGGCCAAAATCAGACTTTTTAAAGATTGTTGATCAGTCAGAAAACTGCAATCTGTGCACCCCTACTTACAAGCGCCCACGCATACTCACCATGCAGATGGGCATGCATTGTCTAATGGAACTTCGACATGTGAAGAAGGTCGCCTTCTGACTGCCAGACTGCCACATTTGGCCATGAAACATCTTCACTCCTGAAGCTTCTACATGTTTTGTTAAATTAAACCCAGACATGAGTGTTTGTCATTGGGATATGTTTTTATGAAAAACTAACATAAATTAGTGATTGTGTCATTGTGAGCAGGAAGGGAAAATGGTTTTCATGATCATACCTAAACGGAAAGCCTGAAAAGTGTTGATTTTTAGTCTTCTAGGGCATATTTTTGTCAGCTTTGCTCATGTAGACACAGGTTTTGCAAACTATCCTAGAAAGATTATATAAATAAGGACTGAAAACATTCATTCACCATAGGATCAGAGTTGGATTTAGGCCTGGACTGGAGAATCTTGCTGTGGTAATAATGGTCAATATTGCCATGCAAACTATCCAAACCCCTTAATCCCTTTAACATCCAGAAATCCTCCAATCACAAACACTGGTGCCACTCCATTTTTGTTTCCATTTGGTGAAGAAGGAAGTTGCACTCTGAGTCTTCTTTAGAGGTTTTCATGTCGTTTCCTTCAGTGGTTCTTGATGCAGCGCCACCACAGGCGAGGAGGGAAAACAGATTTTCAAAGGGTTTGGTTTGTTTGACTGACAGTGTGAAAAAGAATCGCACCAGCTGAAAATGTAACAAATATAGTAATTTTGGTCCCCAATCAATTCGAGGCTACTAACTATAAGGAGTGGAAACACCCTTAGTTTCTCCCAACACAGCTTTCTCATTTTGACTTCATCCTTGTTGAAATGTTTCTGACTAAGGATTAGTTCCCTTAGACTTTGAGATTCGATCAAAACTTTTTCCAGACCTGGTCACCGCATCCAGATCCAGAGGGTGTGAGATGACCAGAATCCTTTCTGTGGGTGAATGCTGTTGACGAAGGGAGGAGCCAGCATCTCTGTGGATCAGCTGGAAGTCATCTGCATGCATCTGCATGTTTGCATGGCTTTGCTAGGTCATTTAGTTCCTTTGCATGCATCCAGCTGAAGCTCCGTCTGGGTGCTGAGGAGCAGGAGAAGGGCTGTGTGTCTTTGCCTCCTCCTTTCTCTTCTCTTTTCCTTGACTAGATTGGAACATCTGGCCTATCGGTGCACTGGATGCATTCATCACTGTGGCTGCAGCCGTCCCCAGAGACGGAATGCAGTTGGGTGGCAAAAGTTAAAAGTAGTAACTAGGTCACGGAATCAAGAGCATAAACCCAATCCTGACGGAGCAAATATAGATGCATGTGCATGCATGAGTGTTTCCTGTGCATGGATGCATCATGCGCGATGTTTCTGCATGGCTTTTAATGCAGATTTCAAAGCATGGATTTGTGTTTATGAACAAGAAATGAGCTGTTTACGTTTGATTCTGCTACTAACCTGCTGTCTTCCTTTCCCTCTTATTCCTTCTTCTCATTGTTCTTTTTTTTTTCGCATACTCCTATTTCTTCCTTCCACATCATATTTTTGTCTGAACTGCTTCCATTTTATTCTTTCAACATCACTCACACCCCTCCCTCTCCCCTCCTCCCTCCATCACATTATTTTCTCTTCTTGTGCTCCTTCCTCGACACCATGCTTCAGAGGACTAAAACTCTTCTCCATCGGCCCGATGACTGCCTGTCGGCTCCGCTTCTGCTTTTGTGCACCTCCCCTCCTCTCTTCCTGTGCAGAACAGACCCACACACACACACACACGCACACACACACACGCACACACACACACACACTAGTTGTCTGATACACGCCTCCTTCATGCTGCAGAATGGGGAAGGTCTGAGGATGAGGGGCAGGATTTTGTAGTTGGACTGAGTTCTGTACGCTGAGTTCCACCAAATACTGCTGCGACGCAATCCGGTTCCCTCCGCTGGGCCAGATTAATCAGCCCTCTGCACTCTGCTGATTCGGGGATGTGTGCATAATCACATTACATTTGTTAAAAAAAAAAAATTACAATATTTTCCATCGTAAGTCTGAGCTAAAATAATAATAATAAAAAAACATCCACTTTGTTCAGTTTGACTTCAAAGCTTAATGTGGCAGAAAGAAATAAAGATCAGGCAGACATCGAGTTCAGAAGTTCACGTCCTCACACACCCCGTCTCCGAGGCGCAGACACACACCATGCAGCGCTCTCCCTCTCTCTCTCTGTCTGATACAGATCAAAGTGAGTCGCCGGCGCTGCGAGGCCAGTCTGTCGACACGTCAACACCAGCACACACACTCACACTCCAACATGACGATATGTTCACTTACCTAAGGACTGTTTGTTTTTCTTCCGTCTCTTCCTCCATTTCACCCGTGAGTGATGCGTCCCACTTAGACTGGTTTTAACCCAAAGGTAGCAACTTTTCAGGTTTTTAACTGGCCTCATTTAAAACAATCGTAGCAAATAAATGCTGATCTTGTTAGCCTCAAAACTTCTTCTGCAGACTATAAGTAGTGGTTCGTAAGCAGAATGGGCTTCACTCATTAGATGGACACATAATCTGGTATGGTGGCGCTGAACGCTTTAAATAAAAACTACTTTGTCCTTTTCTCTGAGAAAATACCAGCACAGATTAAGGGTAATCCTATGGATTTGGGGTGTTCCCTCTGAGGAGATGAGAAGTACTTCTTTAAACTTGTGTTCTTTCCAAATCCACCTCACCCTGAATAATAGACAGAGAACTGGATCATGCAATCCGGTTCCCTCCACTGGGCCAGACTAATCAGCCCATGAATTCTTGGGTTAGAACGAAACGTTCGTCTTATAAAACAGGACAATACATGGTATCAGGTTCACAGGAGTGATGCAACATGAAATTTTAACATGATTTTTTGGAAAAACTGCAGATACCAGTTTTTATTTTTACAAGTAGGGTAAATCTTTCAGAAATCCCCCCCCTCATCCCCCCCTCCTCAAAAAAAAAAAATCTGTGTTTAGTGTAGAATAATCCAACGGTTGGCTTGCCCTAGCTTTTATGTTTGTATTATTTTAAAACGAAAAAAAGAAGAAAAAAACACTGACAAGTTCTCGTTTCTTAGTTTTCACAAACATAACAAAGGTTTTCAGTACTTTATGGGTCTTTTACACTAGCGCCTACAACTAACATGGCTCGACTTGGTTCTGTGTGCTTGTAAGGGTTTTTCACTACAATTTCATGGTACCGGCCCCGGTTTAGAACATACTTCACTAGGGCTCACTAGGCTAATTGAGGCTTTCAATACAACAGTCGCTGTTCTGAGTCAAAAATAACATTGAACGAGCATGACTGGAGTTTTTAAGGACAATGGCAGACTCAACAGAATGTTCAATAAACCACCTTAACTAAAACTAAAATGTTGAGCTAAGTTGAGCTGTGTTGCTAGGCACTTGTGGAAAAGTCCTAAAATGCATTACAGTGGCCCGATAGTTGGCACTCTGAAGCACATGCTAACTTTAGCTTGTTAGCAGTTAGCTAGTAGCATCATTCTCACATAATACTCACTCACGAAGCCTTTACCAGACAATATCCCAAGCTGATAGCAACTGGTTAGCCCTTTTTGTGACACTTTTATGAATTATACCATGTTATTGTATTACCATTACACCTTTATTTACTTAGCTTTAATAGCTAGCTAAGCAGAAACTTGATATTTCCCTTCCATTTTCAGTGTACGCACATCTCTGACATTCCTGTGGTTTTACATGATCAGGAAATGACTGCTATACACTTAAGTTCAATGAGATGTTTGCAGAGATCACGGTAAGATACAAACACAGAACTAAAGTAGAACTTTGGTTTTGTGTCAGTTATGATTTTTTTTATTTTTTTACTTTGCTTTAATCAATTCGAACATCACTGCAGTGCATCAGATTTAGAATTTTTTTTTTTTTTTTTTTACTTTGCTTTAATCAATTCGAACATCACTGCAGTGCATCAGATTTAGAAGAACTTCTGTATGTGGGAAGGCAATGATTCTGGTACGCTCCCCATGTTTAGGAAGTAGGTTTTTCCACATGGTTTTCCATTTCCCTGCAGCTTTAGCTACTGGCCATGCTAACATGATGCTACTGCCACATGTGTCACATTTGCACAATATTGATCATCTGGTATGAAAGTGGTATAAGTTTGTCTGTGTGCTTTAAAAGTTTATTTCCAGAATGGTTTTATGTTCCAAATTATCAAACCGACCCTTTTTATAGACGTGCCTGTCTGTGTTCTCGGCCTGCACCTTCTGCTAATAAATGGAGATATAACCCACACCTTTTTGGCTTTTGGTTTCTATTTCTTCTAACTGAACTGTACTAAGCCTCCTGTATGAACTGCATTTATTCTTTCATTGACTCCTTTCTTTTCTTGTCACTGAATAACTTTTTGTATTTCTATAGATTTTTCTTAGCATATGCCTTTTGATGTGTCTTACTTTGCAAGAAAACAAGATGGCTAATCATCTGAGGTGTGACATCAGACAGAAGAATATTTTTCACTTTGTGAAGCATGAAGATTGAGAAATAAAATAGGAAAACCCAGTTATGTTGGTTCTGTCCTTCCAAAATATATTTTTTTTTTATTTTGGAAGAGGAGAAAATACATTTTCTTTAGTTATAGCCAGTACGTAATAAAGAAGTACATCAAATTAGGAATGACATACATAAAATTCAAATAAGACACAAATTAAAGTAAATGATTAAACCTTTTTAGAGTAATTGTGTTTTTTTGCAAGTGTCAAGAGTTAACATTTGTGTTCAACCCAGAAATTTCTTGCTTTCTCATGCAAAGCGGGACACACTACATTCACAGCTTTATTAGGACTTTATTATGAGTCCTAATAAAGGGCTCATAATAAAGGAGAAGTGTGCACACCTCTAAATTGCACCTACACATTTTTTGCTGGCAGCTGCTAAACACAGGGAAGCTATGAGTTTCTCATATTGTCTCAGGCTCATACTGTCAGGCTATCAAAACAAAGCTCTGACATTTCATTTACTGATTAATAGAAAAAACTGGCGGAGCTTCATAAAACCCTAAGAGATTGGCAAGTTTAGAGTTCCATAGCTGCTGTACGTGTGATAAAAGTAAATGCTTTCATGTTTAATCAAACTGAATGCCACGATGATTAGTTTCAGTGAGACTTTAGGCTTCAGCGCCTCCGTGCATCAGGAAGTAAACATTGGAGTTCTTCCTTTGTGACTAAACGCATCTCTGCCCATGTCTGGGCTGCTTCCCAACCCTCTGTTATCGAGGTCATTTTCTAGCCAGGGGTCTTCCCACACAACCTTATGTTTTTGCCTGATTTGTGAACGAAGAGATGCATTAAATCCGTTGACACTAGTTTTTGTGTTGTGTGGCACCTGTTAGTCACATCTGTTGAGTAGGTTGGGGATGTAAACAGATTTTTCAAACTGGGATTTGCTTCATGCTATGAAAAGGAGCTACAGCACCTGCTATGTTGTTCTTGAAAATTAAAAAATACATATGTTATTGTACTTATGTTTTTTTTTGTTTGTTTGTTTGTTTTAAATCTAAATTAAGGAAAGTGTTTAGGGTCTTTCATTTCAAACTAGTGTTCTGGCATCAGTGTTTGTGTCCATCAACAAAGAGTTCAGTTAAAAGTTCAACAAGCAGTTGGATTCGCAATATTAGTTGATTTAGAGAAAAGACTTAATAAGATGCATCTCCTATAACCTTCTATCATCTTTATGCTTGAAAGCAGATTTAATAATTATTTTTCATGTATTGATACTGCACAGTTGTGCAATTTACCCCCCGGCCGATATATATGTGACGGTATTACATTCAGTGTGTGGTGACCTTTGGTTACCAAGGTGACCTGTATAAACCTCTCTGTCAGCATGGATATTTCTGCCTGTGAGCGTCTCTGTAAGGCACTCTCCTCTGTTTAGGCTGCAGCACTTGTTCTGTGAGTGAAGGATGAAAAGGAGGGGAGGCAGAAGAACGTGGGCGTCTCCTCTGTGTTGGCAGTTTTTACTGCTGTGATAGTATTAGAGTTAGAGTACACCACTACCAGATGTACTGCACCAGCATCACAACCAGGAGAGGCTAACCTTGAAGAGAGTTCCATCTTTAGCATCACTGTGTAATGGATGTTGTGTGTTCTGACCGACAGTAGAGACATGCATTACTGGAGGAACATGAGCCCTTTTCATCGATTCTCTGTGTTAAGTTCTATGTATTGTTGATCTAATGGAGATGTTCTGTTGGAATAGATTTCTTTGAATTATTGATCAGGTCTTATGGCTTTTCTAAAACATGCTCGAAGCGTTTTTTTATGAATTAAGCATGTATCTAAAGCTACAGTTAAAGCCTGTAGCTAGCTTTTTGAAACTAAGTTGAACAGGTATCAGCAAACAGATTGCAAAACATTGTTCAAAGCAAAATGTTACAACTGATTTTCATTTGGTTGGCTCTTACAATAATTACAAAAAATAATGTGTTAAGCCAAAAAAGATATAGAGCAAACCGATACAAGTAAGATTTAGACACCAATTGTACATTTTATTACAGAGAAACTGGTAGCAAAAAGGTTGAGACTGAAACAAGACTCAAGTGCAAAATAACTAAATACATAAGGAAATAAAATTGGTTCAAGATGAGATAATCCATGACTTTGCAGTGGTGATGTACATTCAGTAAACTATAATGTTTGCAGATGCTAAAGAGAGAGGAACTGGAATGCTATTCTCGGAAAGTCCGCCTGTTTGCGACATACCTTGGTGCGATACTACCTGAGAAGCTCTTAACTGCTGTTAACAAAGCAGCCAATCTAGGAGTGTCATTTATTTTCCTTCATCCTGATTGGCTGTAACCCAGGAGTGGAGATACGGAAGACTGTGGTTGTTGGATTCTGCTGTAGTGTCACAGCAATTTCCACTGTGCATAGTAATGCATATCAAGATATATTGTGTTTGAACTAATACAATAGCCAGTTATAATAATTTTTGTAGGGAGTCTTCGTGAGTGGCTGTAGTTCCTAATACCCATTAATATTGAGGGTAAACTGTACTGAAAGTGAATGATCTTAAGTACTTGGGGGTTTACTGTCCGTAGCAATGGACAGTTAATGTGAGAGTGGATGAACAGCAAGAAAGAAAGGTAAAGTTTACAAGGTGGTAATGAGACCAACTTCAATTCGTGGTTCATGGAACCAACAAGAAGGCAGAAGTTGGAAGTGGAGGTAGCAGAACAGAAGGTGTTCAGCGATAGACTGGGATTGACCAAGATGAGCGTTGACCATATGCTAGGCAAAGTTAGGGAGGCAAGGCTGATATGGCTTCAACAGATATCGGATCAGGATGTAGAATATGGAGCTGCCATAGAACAGGGAAAGAGGAAGGCTGTGCTGATAGTTCATTGTGTAGTGAAGAAGGAAATGGAAATGGCCTGTCAAAGAGGGAGGTTAGGGATCTACTGTAGCTTTCCCTAAGGAAATCAGCAAAGCCTTTCATCAACCAAAGCCATGTTCACGTACACCAGAGTGAGTGGTCTCTGGGAAAGGTAAAATGAAAGATATGACACTCACTGAAAACCTTAAAGGTTGTGGGCTGTGTTCTTCCTGCCTTGAGACATTCATTGAACTAAATTCTGACATGAACAGGGGGTAAAACTCAGTACTCAGGCCTTATCCCTAACCTGAATCAACCTCTACAGGGACACACCCCCTTAACTTTTTGGTCATTGATAGGTATTTTGCTCGAACATATATAAAAAGACCAAAGACAACGTATATGAATTTTATAGACAAAGCT
>NW_006800057.1:836912-914790 GCF_000485575.1 Poecilia formosa | reverse complement strand
TAGTAATGCATATCAAGATATATTGTGTTTGAACTAATACATTAGCCAGTTATAATCATTTTTGTAGGGATTCTTCGTGAGTGGCTGTAGTTCCTAATACCCATTAATATTGAGGGTAAACTGTACTGAAAGTGAATGATCTTAAGTACTTGGGGGTTTACTGTCCGTAGCAATGGACAGTTAATGTGAGAGTGGATGAACAGCAAGAAAGAAAGGTAAAGTTTACAAGGTGGTAATGAGACCAACTTCAATTTGTGGTTCATGGAACCAACAAGAAGGCAGAAGTTGGAAGTGGAGGTAGCAGAACAGAAGGTGTTCAGCGATAGACTGGGATTGACCAAGATGAGCGTTGACCATATGCTAGGCAAAGTTAGGGAGGCAAGGCTGATATGGCTTCAACAGATATCGGATGAGGATGTAGAATATGGAGCTGCCATAGAACAGGGAAAGAGAAAGGCTATGCTGATAGTTCATTGTGTAGTGAAGAAGGAAATGGAAATGGCCTGTCAAAGAGGGAGGTTAGGGATCTACTGTAGCTTTCCCTAAGGAAATCAGCAAAGCCTTTCATCAACCAAAGCCATGTTCACGTACACCAGAGTGAGTGGTCTCTGGGAAAGGTAAAATGAAAGATATGACACTCACTGAAAACCTTAAAGGTTGTGGGCTGTGTTCTTCCTGCCTTGAGACATTCATTGAACTAAATTCTGACATGAACAGGGGGTAAAACTCAGTACTCAGGCCTTATCCCTAACCTGAATCAACCTCTACAGGGACACACCCCCTTAACTTTTTGGTCATGGTTAATGGTTGTTGGCAAACAGCTTAAAGATTTCCTAGCCTTTCTTGGGGATATATCTGCAACCTAGCTGAGTGAAAAGGCATACTCAAGGGACTTTTATTTTATTTTATATGATTTTCACGCTGTAACTCAGAAACTTTTAGCCAAGCCTGTGTTGGGTAGCTTGATAGACTCCTGCTGTCACACAGTTGTACTTAGTTTAAGAGGAATGTAGGATAAATCCCCTTTAATATTCATGATGCAGCTTTAATCCATGAGCGAGAAAATAAACCTAATTCCTCTCTCACTGAAGACGGAGAGCTTTTCATCTGAGCGTTTTACATTTGAAGACGTGTGTTTGGCTTTGATTGAAAGAACCTCCCTCTCCCCCACCATGACTCTAAACTCAGAAGTGTATTCTTTCTGTCTGCTTTACATTAAACAAGTAGACCCCAATTTAGATCAGCTCAATGTTTTTAGAGGAATCAGCTCAGGTGATTCCTGTTGTCCTTACTGCACTGCAGAACTCCATCTGTTGATTTGACAGACAGTGTCTTAATGTAGACCCCCTTAAATCTGCTAAGTAGGGCTAATTAATGACACTAAGTATGTAGTTAAAGCATGACAGTTGGAAATGTAAAGTAAAATAAACGTGTGGTCAAAAATCCTTAGGCAGGACTCAGTTGGACCGAAGTAGAAAACACAATGAAGACGTTGAGTTCAAAAGGAGGACAGAGCGGCTGTTTCTGCTTTCTCTGCTTCTTCTTCTGTGACAGACCAAAGCTTGTTTCCAGGCTACAACAGGGAGGTGTGCAGGACACACTGACAAAGTAGGTTTGCATTCAAGGAATGAAAACCAAGATGGAGAGAGGAAGGGTTCCACAGCTGGATCTGTGTCAGCGCACGATGCCTGCAGCTCTTATCAACCACCTGCTTCTCGCAGGAAGACACAGACTTAATGCTCTGACGCTGACACATCCAATGCACCTTCTCTCTCTTCAACTTCATATTAGTCTAGTTCAGGACTTAAATGGTACTTGCTTTTTTATCTGCTAATTAGCATTGCTAATTGATTTATCTGAAGTGCAAGGATATGACACTATTGCATTAAGAGTTGTTGTGATGTTACAGGCTAATTCAGCAACATGATAGGTCTCATAAGAAAAATAATAATTGCTTGGTATGTATCTCAGTTTCTGGGTCATCATTTGGTACACCAGGGAAAAGAGTAAATGCTATTTTTCTTTAATTGTCACAAACCGAAACATTTGCAACAATAGAAATGATGAGTTTATGAAGAACCTCCAAGGTCAGAGTTTACGTTAGACAGGAGGGCTTTCGTTTTATTGTAATTATTCATGCTTGAGTGACTAACAAGCCTCCAGTCACTAGGTGGCAGTAATCAACAGGCTGACTGCTCAGCCCAGTAGAAGAAACTGTACTTTTTCTTTTACTGTTTTAATACTTAAAACAATAAAATGAGTGATAAAAACATAACATTTTAGTTGTTGCAGATTATTTGATTCATCTGTTCCGATAACCCCAGCAGATTAATTCAGAATGCTGGTGCCAGTAGTTTGCACAGACAAATGATCAGGTTCTGAATAGTTTTTAAATACCGGGGGAGGGTGAAAAAGAAACTACTTTCTCCAGCAACAACATGACAGAAAATAATTAAAACCCACTGATTTAGAGGCAGCATATGTCTACTGTTAACTTCATATTCAAATAAACAAGAAACAAACAGCTCTTTTTATTGTGGTTGTACTGAGCAATGTTCAGCTGGCTAGTACAATGGTAACTATATGATTAAAAATAAATGTCCAAAGCTAAAATATCTTTTTTGTTAAAAAAATACATAAATAAATAATAATGATAACTTTGAAAATGGGCTTTTGTTGTCTTTCATTTAGAGCTATTAAAGCTTTTTCCAATAAATTAATAAGCATCTGATCATTCCACACTCAGTTTGAACAAGACTGTGAAGTACCACAAAGTTTACAAAACACATTAGTTACTATAAAAACATTTGGTTATAACTGTAAGTTTAAGCCTAACATGTTTTTTTGTTTTGTTTTGAGCCTTCCTAAAAACATTACTCAAAAGATATTGGAATAATACCTTTTTGTTATATATAAGTGTAATTTGAATGATTATAAAAATGTAGAGCAGACTCTTCCAAAACTTAGGATTCATCTCAGCAGATCTGCAAACATGACTCAGCTGTTTTCATGATTAATGCTGTGCTGAATCAACATGGGACTGTTGACGTTTGGAAAAGCCGCTCTGTCCTTTCTGTGAACCGTCACCGTAGCGCCGCAGCAGCGCCACAGCAGCGCCACAGCAGCGCCATTGAAACCCAGACGGAGTCAGTGTTCCTGCTGCTGCAGAGCAACAGGAACACATAAGAGTCAGCCTGAGGACAGTCTGCAGGACTTCTGCCCATCCTGCCAGCTAATCCCAGATTACACAGTTCTGGAACTAAAGAAAAAGAAATGGCTGCCATGTTGAGTCTGGCATGGTGGGTTGGGTTGGTATTAAGTTTCCATGAACTGGAAGCTGATGGGATGGCTCTAGTTGGACTTTTAAATGGACATGTCTGCTCAATGATTGTCATGAGCGATACGACTTCAAAAATAAAATCTGGGAGCAGATCAGATTTTAATAGATTTTTTGTTTTCTGACTCTTTTCTAAAAACGAAATTACAAACATTGCTAGTACAACATAGTATTAGTGCCAAAACCATGAGAATGCTTTTGTTCAATTACAAGAATTTAGTCATAATATTGGCAGAATAAAGACATAATTTTACCAGAATGTCTTGGATTTAAAGGAAACAAATCTGATTTGTTTTAATGAGAAATAACCAGCTCAGTTTGTGTTTGTTTCTTCAGCATAGACTAATTGATTAATTGATAAAATGAATTTACAGCTCAGCCATACTTTCATGCTCCTTTAAATCTGCATTAATAGTTTTCCAGAAACACTGCAGAATTTAAGCGGTTGATCTAAGCTACCAAGTTGAAGATTTCCTGCATAAATTAGAGCCAAATGAAAGGAACACATCATATTTCGTGCACACATCTCTATCCAACCCAATCAGAATTGCTGACACAGCTGCTTGGGTTCTGCTGCTTAGCTACTGTGGCTTTGTAGCGAACAACCAGTGCGTTGCTTTTATTTGCCGCTGGCCCTGTTGTATCCTGACCCAGCTGGCACGGTTCAGCTCTCTTGGTTTGCAACAAGGGGAGTAGAGCAGAGGAGCAGACTGAGGCTGAGGCCAGGTCGGCTGGAGGACGGAGACTGACCCATGGGCTGCAGCCACACTAGAGCAAGCAGAACAACCACACTATCGCCCCTTAGTTCAGCATGGTGCTAACTTATTCATTCTGTCCTATATCTTTCTGGAATACTCAACTAATTGTCTTTATCTATTGGAACCTGCTGGTTTATTGAGGATCTTTTATAGAAATTACAGTTTTGTTTATCTGCCATTCAGCAGTTAGAATAATAGCCTCATCAGCACCTTAAAATGTCTCCTTGCTAGTAAAATTTGTCATGTTTAAAGTGTTTTACGTCACAAAAACTTCACACAATCACTAGTTGTGAGACGAGTAATAAACATTAGATTTTGCCAAAAGTCACCATCAAATATGTTGATCAACGTTCAATTTACTATCAGTCTAGATTATGGGTCCAATATCCATTTAACTAATGTAATAGCTATAGGGCTACACAATATAGAACATGTTGATTTGATTCATTCATTTCCATTCACAAATTATTACTCTATCAATCCCAAAGGGAAATCAACATCTTTAATTTTCTTTTGTAATATTTTTTTTCAAAAAATTACTTGTGATAAATTTAGCAACCTTTTTTTGATATGGGGCTGTATAACATGAGCTGTATTTTCAATAAAAAATGGTCATTGACCAACTGCAGTAGAATCATTTTTTCATGAGTCACATGATCAACAACCAGATTTTACTGCTGGTGCAAACCACAAAGGAGACAACAGGAAGTAGTTGATGGATCATGGCATGTTTTTTTTATGACCTATTGTCCATACAAACTTATTCGTTTACTTTAATTGTGTTTCTTATTTAATGAGTACAGTGCAATTGCAACGTTGTGTATTTTCGACACTAGCAGAATATTGACAAAGTTTAACATACATTTGTAATGCTTCTATAGTCATCAACAGAGCTGTACTGTTGGAGCCAATAGGAGAATTTGACTTCAGTAGCCACATTCAACCCAAGGAGGGCAGCACTGAGACCATTTTCAGCCAAATATTAGAAATTTTAAGTAGTCAGAGAAGCATTTTAAAATGTTTGCCCTTAAGGAACAATTTAAACAATTTATCTGTCAAAAAACGTTGATTTAGGGTTTAATCTTTAAATATGTCCAGTTTAAATGCCAGACCCCTTGTAAACATACTTCTGGGTAACCTGGGTGCCGTTTGTAGCTAGCAGTGTTTGACTTTCTCAGTAACTCCAGCTTGCTGTAATACCAGATGTGATCATGATGTGAGTCAGATTTAGCGTGGCAGGAGTTTGACTGTAACTACGTGCGACTGGCAGCCGGCCTCATCAATCTGCTTGCTGTCTTCAGAACAGCCATCACTGGCTTTGAGGAGCCATTTTTTTAAACATATCTGTGTAGAAGCTGTGCTAACGGAGCCTGTTTGGGTTCTTCACTTTAATTTCTCAGCCTGATTTCTGCCTTGGTTGCATCTTTAAACGTGAGCCCACATGTTACTGTGCGTTCTTATTTGTCAATGGAGCGCTGATGAAGTGCTTCTTAGTGCATGTCCTCATGTCCCCCCATGGATGAGTAAGCTTATATGTGAAACTGGTAGCTGTCCAAATCTCCCTGCCATGTGTTTCCAGCCCTCTGAGGTCAGATCTTACATAATTTAGAAATGTAGTTCACCATAATCACAGGACAGCATATATCTCTCTGCTTGTGGCAGACATCACTCTTAGCTGGTGAGGGCAGCCTGTTGTTCCCAATTAGCTCTGCGTGTTTGACCCACAAACATGTTCCTACGTTCATCACTTGCGTACGATTGCTAAGCAACAGCTTCTGATGTAACCAGGAGGAACAAAGGGGCAAAAAGGCACTTTAATACGTTCTACCTCAGAACAGAAATGTGAAAGAAACTCATAATAAAGACAAATGTTTACGTTCATAGTGAGGGAGCAGCGACCACCCCCATGCATCACACCTGTCTTTTAACAAATCTAGTTTTGAGTCTTTCTTCTCTTTACAACATGATTTCTGAACTGCAGTAACATCTAACATCAGAGCTTTGAGAAACTGTTCACCCCGCTTAAATTTAACATGGTTTCACGTTGCAAACAAAAAAAGAAAAAAAAAGAAAAGTGTAATTTAAGTGTGATTGACCAGCATCAACCTCTGCATAATGAATACAACAGAATGAAAACAATAGTTTTTACCACGGGTGCAATAATTGCAGTTTTGTGCCCGATCATCAATATTTAAAAAGCCTGACCTGCCGATTATGATTTTGGCCAATACCATTAGTTTTGTTTGAAAAAGTCTCCTAAGTTGGCAAGAGTAGGGTGACATGCATGCAATGTCCCAAAGTGAAGGAAATTGGGACCGACTGACCTGTGCCTCCCTTGTTTTTACAGATATAAATATCATAAGTGTGACGTGCCTTTGGATTCAGCCCCTGTTAAGTTTTAGAACTGCTTTTAACTGCAGTGACAGGAAGTGTTGTGTGGCACACTTTGGGAATAAAAAATACCAAATAAAGAGATTATGAAAAACACCTCTGGAGTATTTACAGAGCTATAAGGTTTGATTCAGGCCTGGACTTTAACTAGGCCAGTTTTATTCATCCTTGCTATGTTTAGCGCTGTTGTCCAGCTAGAAGGTAAACCTTAACCCAATTTCAGATTGCTTTGCTGTCAATGTTTAGCTTCAGTCATGTGACGGTGTGGTCAGGGTGATGTGCAGTGTTGGTTTTTCTCCTGAACACAACATTGTTATGGTCTGTTCAGCCCTGTGGCGTTCTTCTCATCACTCTACCATGGAGGATGTTTAGTGGAGTTCACAACTGAAAGTGACTAGTCAGTTTCTTCAGTGTTTATGCTCCATAGCCCATACACTGATAGGGAGAGACAAACTAAATTTAACCCAAAGACAATTATCAGCTCCTCCACATTGCAGGTGTAACGGTCTGGAAGTGAGCGCGTTATGAAAGGTCATACAGCTGGAGCGTAATGAGTCTCCTGTTGTGCACCGACACACCTGTTCACATCAGTTCATACGTCGTTATCCAGGGAAACACACACAGCCATGTGTTCACCGCTGGTACATTAACCCCTGCGCAGCTCTGCCAGGAAATCTCCCCTCTAGGGCAGGACGGCGGAAAATCTGCCAGGGCTTCAAGAAGACCACCGGTGAAATTCCATTATGTGGTTTTTACTGAGCTCAAATTGTCACATCAGACATGAAGCATCATTAGAATGTTTTGGCTCAGTGGAGGATAAGTGTGTGTATTGCCAATACGTCCCATCCATTTTGTGCCTTTACACAGGCCTGCGTACTTACACCATGACGTTTCAGTTTATTTTCTTCATCGTTTTGATCCTTGTTTGACCTGCTTGACTCATTGAAAAGTTAAAGATTTTGACCTCTAATTTAGTCAAAATAGCTCTGATAATTTTCTTTTACAGTACACCATCATAAATATCATAAAGATCATAAATATCCACTCTTATTCAAAGTGTACACAAAACATCCCCAGGTGGTCATGAACTGACAAGGTCTGTACAACACATCCTGTGGTACTTTAAAAAAAAAAACTGTTGGGTACGCAATGATCAACATTACGTACCCATTATTTATTTAGCGCTAAATGACCACGCTGAAATTAAAACTGTGTAGTTTTGCTCAATTCTCATCTCCCTTCTGTGTTTCGTTTTGGCTTTCTCCCATTGAGTTCGATTTCTCCAGTAGAATTTCAACCAGGTCAATCAGCAAACAGAATTGGGAGTAGTATTTTAGAATTGTAGTCTGCCTTTAGACCTATAGTCTGGCAATGGCAGTGCAGGCAGCAGGTAAAGTTTGAACAAAGGAAATCTTTAAGACATTTTATTGCTGGCAAAGATGCCGTTCGGCTTGGCACTTCTCTCTTCACAGTGGGGGATAGTAGTTTACATCACATGCAATTTCCAGTAAGTTTCATCACATACTTCATGGCTAAATAAATATGAGCGATTGGTTAAAATCAGATCCAATCATTTCAAACTTCAACAAAAGCCACACCTCCAGCAAGAAATTGTTTCTCTGTAACTGAGGATCCAGAACATCTGTATGAAGACTAGCTTAGATGCCATCAAACTGATGTTATGGTGACTAAACAGGAAGTTATTGACAACTAAACTTGGAAGGTTTTCCAGTGTTGGATTTTGTGGCTGCACTAGAAAGGCTGGTAAAGGACATCAGTTCTGACCCGTCTCCTTTCACTTATTCTTTCGCCAAACTGATGTTTCGTGTTACCAGCTCAGAGGTCATTGAGTTTTTCTCTCCCTCCCCAGCTGCTAAAAAGACATTTGTCTTTGGGACGCGATCTTAGACAGCCCACAGGGTTCAGTTTGGGGTAAACATGCAAACAGCCAGGCCGTGTTAGCTGTTTTTCGTGCCAGTGCCCCTGAACGCCCTCAGTGAAGCTGCTCAGCCTGATCTCAGCACCTTGGACAGCGCCTCCACTCAGCAGGGGCCCAGAGGAGGAGGAAGGGGGAGATACTTCCGCCTGTTTTCCTGTAACCTCTTGAGCTTCACCGATTTTCAACAAAGAGCAAGTTTGTTTGTTTGGGTTCCACCTCTCCGCCGTGCGTCGCCTGTCCTTTCGCATTTGACCTTCGGAATCCCGATTTTATGACGTTGGAGACCCAGAAACTCTGACCGTGGGATTTGTTCTGGAATTGTTCCGGGGTTCTTCTGATAGATGGGTTTGTGCGTTCTATTGCGACCGCCAGCGGACCGTACCGAGGCCCCTGCGTGTTGTATACATGGAAGCGTTTGTGACTGTGGGTAGCATCCTGTCTGTTCGCCTTACTGTCACCCTGTGTGTACGCTGCTAGAGGCAGGGGAGGTGGGGGGTGGTGGGGGTTGCCATCGGTGCCTCCCTCTGCGTCTTCTCTCCTCGACTTCACCTCCCTCCTATTCTCTATCCGTCCTCCTTTCCCTTCATCAGGTTCTCCTGGTTGTCACTCCTGATCAAAGACAAGTAATGTCCTGCTGTCTTTCCCTCCCCACGTCCAGCCGTGCTTTTGTCTCACACTCCGACTCCTGATCTTGACCGCGGCCCCATTGGTTCAGGCCGGACCTCTCAGACAGGAACTGAAGAGTGGCGATAGCAGCAGACGGGGGGCAAGGGGAGGGGCTGGGTGGCTGCCGGGGGGCCCGGGACCTGAACCAGACAGTGAAACGTCACCACTCCAAAGCCAGACTCCCCAACTGTGATGGCATGCCGATGTGTGTGTCTGCGTGTGTGTGTGTGTGTGTGAGGGTTCACAGTGTTAGTAGCTCAAAGCCAGCTGAGGCTGCAGTGCAGACAGTCAGAGACTGAGGCTGTGAGCAGCGCTCGGCAGCTGGATGGTGGCTTGTCTGGGACTCACATGTCTGCTTCATGAGGAGACCGGACAGGTGAGCGCACAGGTGCACGTCTGTTGAAGCGATTGATCCTGGACAAGTTTCTATGTTTGAATTGTTTTTTTGTCGTTTTTTTTTTTAATTTTTGAAGAAAATGAGGCTGAGTGTTTGTGCATAGTAATGTGTCGTTGAGTCTGAGTTGCATGGCAGGACCTGATCAGGGATGGAGAGTGATCATGGTTGTTTGGTAAATGTTGTGGAAGCTTCAGCTTGTGAGGCGACCTCTGGGGGACGGGTAGTTCGGCTCCTGGAGGCCTCAGGTTCAGACCTGCCAGGTCGGAATGTCAGGAATACTCAGTTATAAGAATCGGAAACTAAAGAACATAAAAAACACGGTTCGTGTTGGAATGCTGTGACCTGTGGTTGATTGATTTCCTTAGTTGCTTCAATGGAAGTAACAGAGATTCTGAAAAAGTTTACCCTGTTTTGCAGTTTTGCCAGACACAAGAGTTCCTCTGGTTCAGACCTTGTACCATTCTTTTATTCTTTTAATTGAAACTGGGAGTAGCGCTCTCCCTACCCCAAGATTTATTTCTAGCCTGTAAACAACTGGAACTACCTTTTGCTCTAACTTCTGTAGATATATTAAGCTCCTTGGCAAGTTTAGATTTAAAGTCATTTTAATTACCAACATGTTTCTTTTAATTGAAACTGGGAGTAGCGCTCTCCCTAGCCCAAAAACAAGAGGTCCATTGGGTCGTCTCTAGCTTTGGGGATGACACACATTCATATTGCTTTTGATGAGCTTCTACAGTGTTACAAGATTTATTTCCATCCAGTTTTGCATTGATGTTTCTTGACATGTTGATTATGGAAGAGTGTGACCACTGCTGATGCCTTCTCCAGCAAATCCTGAAGATTCTCAAAGGTCTGAATTTTGTGGAGGCCAATCCACGTGTCTCATGCTCCGTGATCTACTGCGTCACCATGAGCCCAATAAATTATCTGATCACATGACCTTCTGCCTCCAGAGCCCAGTATGTACATTGCGTTTCCTTCATGTTTTTCTTTGATGGGATTTAACAAGCGTTTCAGAGGCCGCCAATTACGATCGTTGAGTGTTTTTTCTGACCACATTTCTTCCTTAAAGACGATGGTTCCCCATTTCCCATTCCAGTTTTTAATAATGTGTTGGTTAGTTCTCAACCTCATTAAATTAGTTTATGTTTCTTCTTTGATATTTTCTCTACAAACATCTTTCATACGTTCACAGGATTTGGTTTTCAGCATGGATGCTGAGACGGTCCAGTGGACCGCTTGTTTTTGGGCTAGGGAGTGTACTACTCCCAGTTTCACTTACATGAAACACATTGGTAATTAAAATGACTTTAAATCTAGACCTGCCAAGGATATGAATACTTTTGGAACTTAAATACAATAAATAAGAAGCCACTAACTACATCAGCTGGAGTATAGTAACTTGTTGCTAGCTGAAAGACAATCTCCCATGCAGTGAGTCTTGTGCCTGTGTGCTTTGTTAATTCAAGGTGGCAACTTTTTGTTTGGGCCAGGTAGTGAGTTAATGTTTTAGAGTGGTCCAGTTTGAATCTGGAAGAGAATCTGTAGAGGGATCTAAAGATCAGGGTGATGGCAAGGAGGCCTTCCAACCCCAAAGGACCTATTGGAGCTCACCAAAGTTAAATGGTGAGAAAACCACTGGGCACCTGCAGAAAGCTGCTCAGCAATTATAAAGAAGGGTTTAATTAAAAATAATTTTAAATCTTAATCTGCTGTTGGTGTATATCATTTGGTTAGTTTAGTGTTTTTCAATGTTCCTCACTCTGCTGACTTAATTTATTTAATTTCCCTTTGGGATTAATAAAGTACTTTAGAGTTTGAATTGAATTTGATTGTCGGTCAGTGTTCATTAATGCTGCTGTAAAGTATGTTTTTTCCTTGCAGGATTTAGAAATACTGTTTTTTTAAAGTGAAACTGTATTTTATAAAATAAAACGGCAAAATGAGTTTGAAAAATATTTAATACCAACAAATGGCAGAAAGAAGTTGAGCAACCAATTAGATGATTTCTGTAGAAGTACAAGTGGCTGAATTCAAATCTTTGTCTTAATTTCTGTTAAAAATCTAATTTTTTTGATTGTATTTAAACGTTAACATCATATGGGAGGAGAGATTCATTGTAAGGTAGTACTACTGTAAATGGAAGCAAACTTCTTGAACTTCTAGTTTTAGCAATTAGCGCTGTTAGCACGGTTAGCTTTGGTGTCTGTAAACAGTGTGTATTTGAGCTTTTCCAATAAGTTAGAAACTTTTTCTCTTTCAGTGTCGATGACGGATAGTGATTGAAAATTCAAAAACTATAAAGCTGATCAATCAAGGACCCTGCAGTCTGCAAACTTAACACATCTTTTTCTTTATTGCCACTTTTTGAAGTGGCTGCCTACAAAAACATCAGATGTAAATCTACAGTAAATATAGTTCCCTGTTGTACTTTTTTATGATTTCCTGAGTTCATTTTTAACCATTCTACTAAAATTTAAAAACCGAATCATTTTGAGTCTTTGTTGATGAGTAATTCTACAGTCAACATATGCTGCTGCTATCACTCAAACTTCAGAACCACAAAGCTGAAAACTTCTTATTTTAGATCAATCAACATGTGGATTGTTAGGATGTCTGCTACAAAAATGTTCAAGAATGTTCCGTAATAAAGAACTGAAAATAACCTTTGCCTTTAACAACTTGTCTCCTGCTTGATTTGTTGTCTGCGATTCCTTGGGTGTACTAAATTATTAACATCCACATGTCTAACAGCACCTCCTTGTTCCGTCTCTCCGTCTTGCCAGCCTCCATGGCAGCTCATTCTGATTCCCTGGCCTCTCACTCCAGCTCTGTCCAAATGATGGATTCTGGCATGCTGGGTCCTTTCCCAGGTATACCCCCAAACATTCTTCAAGCTGCCACACAACACTCTCTGCATTCTCATTTATACAGCTGCCACTTCTGGAAGACTAATGACGCTAGCTGTAATTCAGTTCAATCTGAACTCGCTGTAGTTGTGTCTGATATTGTACCTGTGTTGGAGTTAAACATTTGGCTTTTTGACATATTGCAACACATTGGGCATCATGATTTTACTTTGTTGCTTTTAAGGTCCTTGTTCTGTTTGGTTATATCCGAATATCTCCACTTTGTCCGCATCTCTCCAGAAGGCATTGGAAACTATCTTTCAAGTCCGTTTTTAGTGTTTTCCAGTTTCTCTTAGCATTCCACATTTTGGAAAAGAAAAACCATATCAAAATCAGAAGAAACTAAGACGAATGTAACTGAAGGCCACATGTTAGTAAATAAACAAACACATAGATTATGCCAAATGCAACACCGACATCTCTCTGCTAATGGCTTTTCTACTCTTTAGCAGTGTTTGAGTTCAGTGTTGTGGCTGTAAAGCCGCTTGGATGAAAAGTTAGCTTGTTAGACGCATGCAGAAGCAAAACTGTCAGACTGTGGTTCTGCACAGAGATGGACACATTCACACAAACGCACACACACACCCACACACACACTTAGTGGCGTCTTTAATGAGACATGTTGGAATCACTGCCGTAACCTTGGACACACATGCTCACTTTTACACAGCATGCTAGGCCTGCACAACAGCAGGAAAGAGTTCATCGCTATGACGATATCGACTGTGATTAACACGTTTTACTAAAGCTTTGCCATCTTTACCATTTTGGCTTCTCAGCTCTCTGTGTCATTAAGTCACTAAATTTATACTTGAGTTATGTGTCTTAAGAACAGTTAGTCCACATTATTGATATCAGGATGGTTGCACATGCTTAAAAATATCTTAAATCCATGTTGCTCAAATTAAAGCCATGTCTTAAATTTTACCATGCAGGGATTATTTAATCCTGTATATTCTCGTATAGTTTTTTTTTTCTTGTGGCACTTTTCTGTAAAGCAAAAATGTGAGTCTCATTCAGAGATTTTAATTACGTTCTATGACTCAAGTGCTAGTAAACAGAAAACTGTTAACTAGCTGCTACTATACCCTTGCTAGCTAACAAGCTGTTTTGTGTCTCACCCCATCATGGATGATGACGCGGCTCTTTTCTGTCAGGCTAAATTTTGATTTGCGTTCAGAAATCTTTAAATGTAGAGGGAGCAACGTTGCCTCTCGTTTGTTGAGCCCTTTAGGACCAGACTTGCCACCAGTTAGTTGGACGATGTTCTTTGTTGCCACCGTCTCATTTCTGTTGCCAAACCATATGAGGGTAGAAGCAGGTTTGCACACATAAATATTTTGATGATCACAATTCAATATGTTCTGCAGATCTATAGAAAGACACACACACAGTTGTGAAAAGTGTTTGCTCCTTTAAAGATTTTTCCAGATTTAGTTTTTTTTTCATCCAGAAGATGCAAAGCACTTTTAAGATCATTACCACTATACTACCACCACCATGTCTGGCTGTCAGTACCATGAAATCCTTTGTTGCTGGTATTGGTTGGTCAGCTATGACAGGACGCACCCCTTCCACAAAGTTCCACTGTCATCTCATCTGTTCAAGAATGCCTTGGAGTATTCATGATCACTTTTTGGCAAAAGTGAGATGGGTTTTAGAGTTCATGACTTCTCGTCTGCTCCTGAATTTTTTTTAGCCTGTGACAAGCTAAAAAAAAAGATCTTTTTGGACATGTTTTAGTGTTTTTCATGTTGACAGACTGAATTTTTTTCCTCATATCTCAGGTTCTTTTGTTCCAATTTAATTATATTTAATCATCTAAACTGGCGGTGCCTCAGTAGATCGGCCCCGATTTCCTTAATTTTGGGCGATCAGCTGATAATTGCATGATGAACCGATCTCGTCTACTTCCGCAAACATCTGAAAATCATCCAGTGTTCGTTTTGCTCTGCCCTTATCTAAAACATTTAAGTGTGAAATAAAAGCAAAATCAGAAATGAATCTTTAAAGGCAGGAAATACTGCCACCCACTATGCTCTTAAAAAGTAACACAGATGTATTTCAATAAATGAGATGAGCATCAACTCTGATCACACATTAGGAACGACAGAGTGATTCACTGTTAATACTTATCTATCTCCATGCACAGGGATAAGACAAAAAGTCTTAACATTAACACCATCACTCTGTTTTAATGTTTTTTTAGGCTTCTCTCAGCCAGGAGGGATCGGAATGAATGTGGAGGTGGGAGCCGCACCTCTGCAACCACAGAAGCCCCCGAGTATATCAGAGTCTCAGTATCCTACTCCCCAAACTGGGTCAGAAGTCCCAAAAGATCACAGCGCCATGCTGCCAGAACCCCCGGCCCCTGGAAGCCCCCTGGATGTTTCAGCAGGTAAAACTTAAAGATGTCATTCACACTCTGAGCACTGAGAGTCTTCACATGAAACCAACTGCAATGGAGACGTTTAGATGAAAGCGTCAAGACCTAAATCAAATTTAAAGTGTTTGTGCTTGAAAACTGATGTTTATAGACACTCACCATCCAATCTGAGTTTGACGTATTTAGCATTTCTAGTTCTAGTTGAGGCTTTTTTATCTAATAACAGTAGATGCAGTGACGGGCACACTTCTGTTAATCCACTAATGTGCTATTAGCAGAGCTAATTTTTCATGTAGCATTTTTGCTAACTTTGAAAATGTTTAGCGCACCGAGCTTCCTCTAAATTAATTTTTTTTCTGATAAATACTAAAGCACTAATGTACTTGACTGTTTTGTAAACTTTTAGGTGAATAATACTCAACATCTTTGTTGAAGGTTTAATTATTAATTCTGTTTCGCTGAGTTTCATATTCACTGAATGTATTAAATAATTTCCTCACAACAGGTTTAGAGACCGATAAAGTAATTTAGATCATTAAGATGATTCTGCAAGCAGTGGAATCAAGGAGCTATTTAGGTTTTTGTATTCTGTGGAAATGTTTACCTGTCAGGAGGCAGGAGAAACTACAGGAGCACTAAAGAAAACAAGAAAGGTTTAGTGAATATCTCATTAAAACTAAAATATGCTCTTATTTAAGTGACAGAGGACAGAGTAACATATTTTCATTTCGTCAGAACGACATAAGATACTTTTACTAAATGTATTTCCTAAGTCTGGCATTCAATTGCTTCTGTAGTGGATTATTTATGTATTTAAGCCTTTTTTCAGCTAGATAGTAAATATATGGTAATAATACTTACCATATACTTGGATACTGGGTTCATTTAATTCTCAGCTTTATTGGCGTGTGTTACCCGTCTGTCAAAATCTCAAAAAACTATTTTTTATTTTTTTCAAATGATGGAGTAACAATACTGAGCTCAAACCGGTTGGATTAGTCACAACACTTTGGTTTTACTGAAAGACGAATGCTTCAAGTGAGCAATTCTCACTACTGTTGAGGTGTTTTAATAAAGCAAAGATCATAAATGAGCAGCTAAATTCTAATTACATAAACATGGTACGGCTTTTAATGTTTAGGACCATGTTTTTTTATGTGCTGAGTCTGCAGAAACTGCAGAAATTAGGATCGTGAAATCAGCTCAGACTGTACACGGTCGCCCCTCCTCATAGCCGTAACAAGCTGTCTGTCCGTCCTCTACTTCCTGTCTCACATCCTCTGATGGGATGAAGGTCAATGCTCATCTGATGCTGACATGTAATGTGAGTGCTGTCATGCGCTGGCTTCCAGTCACATACTGTCTGCATGTGCTGACTTCCTGTCACTGAGCTGTGAGTGTCCGCAGATCACGCTTCACTGTCCTCTCTACATCCACTCACTCACACGTCCAACTCCGGCCTGAAATTGTTTGGATGAAAACTTTTTGTCCAAACTTCACTGAGAAAGGAACATCACTTCTCCATAAAAAACCCAGTGGAATGAGTTGATGCTAAAACTCCTGATGCTCAAGAAAGAGTATAAGAACTTATCCACAGTTTTCACATGGAATTCCAAACTATCCACAGAAAAACTCAACCATTCACGGCTTTGCTGGTAAAGGATATCTAAAATATTTGACAGAAAATGCAGCTTGAGAAGCTAAACTATCTTAGCACAATGCTACTTGTCACGCTATTTGGTTGCTTCTGTAAAGCAACAAAATCCAGGCGCATCGTTCATTTTCCTCAGAGCTGATTGGCTCTACCTCAAGAGTTTGAATAAGGAAGACTGGAGATGTTGGCTTCTGGAGTAGTGCTAAGACGGTTTCCACTAAAGTATATTGAGGTATATTTGGTGTATTAACTATTAGGTAGATATGAACGTTTTTAGAAGGATCTCAAGTTTTCACAGATTTTAGTTAATGATGAGTGGCTGTGGCCTCTAACTCCGTCAACACCAGGGGATCTGCTGTTCTGTTTTTTTACTTTTTTTATTCTTTTTTATTTACAAAAATCAATCTTTCCAAAACACTTTTAGAAATGAGGTACCAAACTGAATCCAAGGGAGGCTTTTTAATACCACAAAAACCTTCAATAGCGTGATTGTAGTTCTACAATCATCCAGAAGCTTTGGGTTGAAAACTGAAGTGCTGAGTCGGTGTTTAATTCACACACCTCAAACATTTTGCAGTCTCAAACCTCAATGTATTTCACTGGAATTTTATAGGACAAAGTCCATCCGGGTTTTCCAGAACTCACCATCATCTTCTCTGTTTCTGACCGATTGACAGTATATGTTTCACAATTCACAATTGGTCACTATAATTGTGTTGGTTTATCACATTAAAGTCCCAATCAAAATACACAAATGT
This sequence comes from Poecilia formosa, assembly GCF_000485575.1. Classification (NCBI taxonomy): domain Eukaryota; kingdom Metazoa; phylum Chordata; class Actinopteri; order Cyprinodontiformes; family Poeciliidae; genus Poecilia; species Poecilia formosa. The sequence continues at coordinate 897,592 of NW_006800057.1, read as the reverse complement.
TTGTGGTTATAAGGTAACAGAAAGTTCTTATTCATATTTCAAATGCTGGTTTAAACAGAGGTAAGAGTAGAGGAGGGGGAGTTCATACTCTAAGGCACAAACAGGAAGGCTCCCAGCTGTAGATGTGAGTAACATCAGGTGAAACACACTTCCTGCTTTGACTGCTGCTGACTGCTCTCTGACTAGCATGGCTCACACTCCACTGAACACACATCAGGAGGCCTAACTCACCTAACCTAGCCTTTACCTTTGACCCCAGTCAGTCAGTTGGGTTTAGCGGTGGACATGCAGTAAGTTAGTGTTCATAAGATGCTGACTGGAGTCCACACATCCCAACCCGAGTCTGGTCCAACTTTAGCAAGCACACTATAGAGAGCACAGTTCTGTCATTGCCTTGTTAGCATGAAATATGGCCCTCTAGAGAGCCACTGTGCAGTGTGGACCCTGACATCTGCTCTACTTTAACTCTTCTTCCCCATCCGTGTGTGGATACAAAGAGAGATCCGAGAGAAACTGGGCCAAAGTAGGAAGAGCAAACCCGCTTCAGTGAGCAATTTCTTCTTTGGTTGTGTTGCTGCTCATTTGCCATTTCGTCTTGCTGCCTTCTTTACCTTGTAACTTTTAAGGAGATATTTTTTACTGTCATCCATCATAATTATGCCATTACCTTAAAAAAGCTATGTAGTTTAAGTAGAGTTGCCTGGAATGACCTTCTTTCTGTGGGACGGTTGGAGCATTCCAATTCAGTTTATTTATATATCACCTATTTGCAACGTCATTTACATCATCATACCAAGGCACTTCACAGGAACATGGTCTGTTTATTCCAGTAATGCAGACACATTTCAAGTCAAATGCATACATTCCAAACAGATAGAACAATGCATCCAGTTCAGTTCATTTTTCAAATTGGTCAGAAAGATTTTCCTAGTAGATAGTATCAAGTCACTGACTTCCAGCACTCCTTCACCCAGAATGACATATTGACAGTGGGGAGAAAAAACTCCCCTTTAACAGGAAGAAATCACAATTAGCAGTGGTAAATGATCGGCCAATGAGTATCTCTAGAAGAGAGAAGTTAAATTCTGAGAAACGGTCAAGAGTATTAACTGTAGTAGGAAGACATTAAGTTGCTGGCAGCAGTATTTCAGCCAATGCTTAGCAATATAAGATATAATGCAATACTGGAGAGTAGTAGGAGAAAGTAGCACAGTGAGGCCTCTGACCATAGCCACTTTAGCTATGAGGTTAAACAAAAAGGAACATTTTCAGACTAGTCCTAAAAGTACATATGAACTGATAAGGATGTAAGTATTTGTGTAATTGATGTAATAAAATAAAGCTGAAAATGTGTTTTCCAAGTCAGACATTAGTGAGACTTTCTGTTGATTTGTTGATATAAATTGAAACATCAGGATCCAAATGAGGGAAATATCCAGAAAGACAATCTTTAAACTGGACTTACAGCTAATTATTATTTGTAATTTGGGAAAATACTTTTCACAGACTTTTGACAATCCTCACTAATTTTGCATCGTTCACGTTTGCATTCAACCTCAAGTAGAGAAATTCAACCCTCGCAACTAAGAGTAATAATTGAATTGGTCTATTTGAACATTAACAAAATTAAGTGTTTCCATTTTAAACAAAAGCATGTACAGTCCTATGAGCAGTGGTAATAATAATGAATCTTTGTTTCTTTGATGCCCTAGATTGCACCAATCTGTTACACACTGGTGTAGATTCTCTATCATCAGTACACGACAATCCAAAGAAACCCAATCTGAGGATTTTTTTTTTCTGCTTAGTTCCATGTTTCATCTCCCTAAACATCTTTTTTCAATAGAAATGGCTATTATATTTATTCTTAGAAAGTTTGCTTCTTTAAATATTCATTGCTGACATTGCTTACCATTGTCCTTTTCTGTCTTGCTCTGATATGTTCTGAATTGTCTGCTTATGTTTTTCGAGTTATACCTAGGGAACCAGTGCTGTTGTTAATATCCATAACCATATTCCCAACCTTAAACTTTCCCCTCTTCACCCACAACAAGGTTCCTTAGACGTCTCTTGGCAAGACCAGATTGGCTCCCCATCAACAGATCCACCTTTTGCTCCCAGCGTTTCTGTGAAGTTTTCCGACCAAGTTGATCAGCTTGCAGCCAGTCCAGAAGATACGCCCGAAAGCTGGCCCAGCCGTGAGAGCACCGCCTACGCTGGCGGCGATGAAAGGGACACGGACGGATCTGACAGAAAACAGAAGAAGAAGAAGAAAAGGCGACAGAAAGATGAGGGATCCTACGAACACGTCGAGAGCAGGGGTCAGCCGGAGATGCAGGAAGCGGGAGAAAACACTCCTCCAACTGAGGAGTTTTATCACCGGATTGGCCCAAGAAGGGACAAAGGAGAATGCGGCTGGGAAGAGCAACTTGGGAAGAGCGGAGGCCGTGGCAAGAAGAGTAAAAACAGGAAGAAGCTTCCAGAGGAATGGGCAGTGACAGCAGAGTCATTCGTTCCCTCTTCAGTGACTGCCTCAGAAATAAAAGTGGAAGCATTGGTGGATCTTGGGAGTTCAGTGAATGAAACAATGGAGAGCTCTTTTGCAGACATGGACACTAGCCAACACACCTGGAAGAAAGAGTTTTACCCAGAGAAAGACCCTTCGACTTTGCCTCAGGATTTGTTCTCTCCAACAGCTGCAGCCATCAGTCCTCTAGCCCTCAACAGTGAGCTGAATGCTACAGCAACTCCATTCACCATGCCGTCTTCCACCAACAAAACAATCCCCGGCTCCTTCCCTGAGGCGGTGGATGTCCTGATGGACACTGAAAATGCCGGTTTGGGTCAAAGCAATCAAAACATTTATCCTCCTTTCTCTTCAGAGAACACAGGAGCTGTAGCTGACTTAGACAGCGGGATGTTTGACATCTCAAGTTCCTTTCAAGAGTCTTCCATGCAAGCTGTTTCAGATGGAGACACCTCAGCTTTCAGCTCTGCTTCACAGACAAGCCAGGCTGTTTCACCTAAAAGTGACGTGTTGGCTTCAGCCCCACCTCTATCACCCTCTGATGGTTCATGGATGCTAAACAACTCCCAACTGAGCAGCAACAGTGATTTATTTGACTTCAGCGACACGAGCGCCGCAGGCCATCCTTTACCCCTGGGCCTGTCATTCAACACACCAAGTCCAGCACCTCTCCGCTCACCCAAAACCACTGCCCAAGAATTCCAGTCTAAGCACAAAGACGGGAAATCTGGCCAGAAGCAATCCAGAAAATCACCTCCTTCCTCTTCGACCTCATCTGTCAGGAGTCCCACCTCCCCAGAGGCAAAGCTCTCCCCACAGGCATCCCCTGTCACTTCACCCTCATCTCCTCCTTCAGTGGGTCCCACTGGAGTTCCAGGATCCGGCCTCAATCCTGCTGCAAAGCCTTTCTTTCCCAGCTTTGCTGATCCAGTGGAAGATACAACTGTGGTCCCTCCAGTTGTCCCCATCGTGGAAGGTTGGTTGTAGTCAGCCCTAGTAGAGGTACCAAAAGCAACTTAAAGATAGAAGCGAATGGTTGCTATGCATGGCACTTCCAACCAGCTTGAATAGTTCCGGTATTGGGCTGTATTGATTGCTTGTGTGTCTTTTACTAATCAGGGGATTATCGTAGGAATTGCAGCCGCTTGTGCCGTTCCTTGTATGATCACCTCTAAAAACCTTCACTAGCATGTCTGGTTTGGACTGTTTTTGGGGTGACTAACTCAACTGTTGACCAATTGAGACTCTGAGTTGCCTTGATGCTAACCTTTGTTTCCAAAGATGCACTGTCAGGATTCTCCCATAATTAACTATTTTCCTGTTGATGGGTCTGCAGCCTCTAACCAATCACAGAATCTCTCTCTTTAGACACATCGGTAGATATCGGCACCAACTCTGAATCTGTTCATTATTTTTCTTCTCCAGTCGAAGTGTGTGCTAACACAATAATTATGTTCCCCCTTACTTTCCATCCAGGAGTTTAATGTTGTCTGTCTTCTCTGTTCAGTTAATTCTGGTATTCCTGCCTGCTATACCCATCTTTTTCTTTCCATCTTTACCTGAACCGAACTTGGAAAAATAATGTTGTTTTGTTAGAAAATACAATTAAGAATTCTAATTGCCTTTTTTTTGTTTGTGTTTTTTTCCCCCATGTCACAACTCTTGATCTGGCCGCCTCTCTACTATAGGTGAGTCCTATTTGATTTCTTCTATTGCCTTTGTTTGCCTTTATTCTGTATTTTTTGTCCTTAATCAACACTATCCTTGTTAAATCTTGTTAATTTACATAATGTTCATCTTAAGGGTCAATATAAAGCCAATTCTTCTCATGGTTCAGTTGTTGATTTTAGGGGTGCACCAATTGCAGCTTTTCAGTCCGCGATCTTTATTATTTTAGTAAAATTACCTAATTTTACTAAAATTCTGTACTGTGTACGCAGAAGCGCACACAGTACACAACTGAGTCACCCAAACTATTTGAGGACGAATTACCTATTCATGGATATTTTTTTGTGGAACATATTAGAAATATTGGAAGAAGATGTGGCTTGGGAAGCTGAAATACTTTTAATATGTGCAACTGTACTTGACATGCTGGCATTTGCGAAGCAGCCAATCCATGAGCACCATACATTTTCCTTAGCTCCTATTGGTTGTGCCCCAAGAACAAAGATAAGTTTGTCTGTAAATGTTAGCTTCTTCATAGTTCTAACACAGGTTCCACTGTGCATATTAGCGCAGTTGGTGTTTGAATGATTAAAATAGGCAGTTCTAATACTTTTTAGAGAGAGTTTCAGGTATTTGCAGATATTAGGTATTCAGGCACAGCATAGAACTTTAACCCCCACAAAATCTGGCAGTCCAGTGTATTATTTTCTTCATTAAGATGGACAATGTTATGGGGTATGAATATGTTTGGGAGTTTTGGATACACAAAACATGAATTTCTTTTTGTGTCTCTCATAATCATGTTGATGTGTATCATCAGATCCATCATAATACCCAAGCGTTGCTTAGAGGTTCTTTATTTTTGAGATATATCAAAGAACAGTCTCTATGCAGTCCTACATGATCGATCTACTGATATCATGACGGGTCAGCTGAGGTTTATCATAGCCTGTTTACATTAATGAATGTCCTGGTTTGTGTGTATGTGTGTATCATTGTGACTGCGTGTTTTTGTCCTTTCTGACAGCAGAAGTGTTTTGTATGTGTGTGCTGCTGTGATTTATAGAGGTGCAGAGTTCTGGGGGGACTCATTTCCTTGTCCTTCCTTTCAACACTTCCTGTCTTTGCCTCCCTTTGGTGGCTGTAATGAGAACCGAACCAGCCTCGCCATCAGATCAGTGGCATCCTGAACCTGGCTATTAAGTTGCCTTGATCAATACCTCCTAATCTTTCCATAGCAGTACAGAACCTTCCTTTTCCATTTTTTGACCTATAATTACTATAAAACAGTCCTGAATCTATATTTATTGCTTTAAACACCTTGATTACCTATTTGCTGTATTTCTTTTTCTAGAGGTGCCTTAGTCACGTATTTTACATTTGATGAATTTAGTCTGCCTGACAAATATTTGTGTGATTAAGAAAAGGAAAAGTGTACAGCAGTGCAGCTGGCTGGGCTTTCTCCTTAATGAGAGCTTGCGTCAGTGTCTAAGTGTGCATCTGTTTCACTAAAAGTGGTATTTAAGCCCTGCAGAAAGGATAGGGTGTGTTGGGCAAGATAAGGAACAAGAATAAAGACTGTGCAGAGTTAGAGAGGAAGGGATTCAGATAAATCTGAGGAAAAAGGAGCACTGACTAAGAGCAAGAGAAGAAAGGAAAGAAGATAAAGCTTAGCATTTTATTTAGAGTTAGCAAAGCACAAAAATCAAAATATTTCAATTTCATTTTTTGGTCTACTTTCTCACCTGCTTGCCACATTGTTAATGGGCAAAAAAGAGAAGACTGATGTTAACATGTAGCACTTATTGTGCAGGACTTAACATTGACAAACAATTTTATAATATCTAGAGTGATATATTTTGTCAAGAGATCAGACGGTATTAAATTATTTCAGTTTGCTAACGTTCAGCTATATTCCTCTCACATCCTGAAAAAAGAGTATATAGACGTTAGCTAGCAGGTGCTAGTACATAGTATTGTATACCTCGCTTATTCTCTGTATAATTACTGTAATAATAGCTTGAAGATTGTTCATACATATTAGTGAAAGAATAGAAAAGATATAAACACACTGAACAACAAATCACCATCAAGAAATTCTAAACGGTTTTCACAACAGAAGCCAGAGATCGATCACTAAAATTTTTAAAAAGATATTCAACTAAACTTAAGCTAATACCATTATAGCCACCTTAGCTTATTATTATTTTGTTAATTGTGAAATTTTCATATTGTTCATGGAGCTTCGATGCATCACAAACACTGATTGGAAACCTCAAAGCAGATGCTAACTTCAGTATCCTTAGAAGCTAACGGTTAGCTTGTCACAGTATTCTGGGATTATTTATAGGTTGTTCGTACCTTAATGATACTGCAGCTAAATGGTGCTTGGTTAACATAGACTGTGGTGTTAATTTATTTATTATTGAGATTTTGTGTCACTAATTTGAATTACAAATTTGCATTTGTTATTATTGGAGATTTTCTTCCAAAGCATAGCTTTTTTTTTTTTTTTTTTTTTTTTTTTATGAAACAGAGCTAAAAATATGTATTGGCTCTTAAAAAAACTGCAAGTGTTTGATTTTGTAGTCCTTGTTTCTCTGTACAGACACATAGACACCCACGCAGAAGCGCACACAGTACACAACTGAGTCACCCAAGCTATTTGAGGACAAGGCAGACAGGCGTACATACACTGTATCAGCGGTCCATTTTTACCACATAGTGTTCTTTTCTGAAGCTTCACAACAGGCTACTAGATGGTAGCCTGGAAGGGGCATTTGTACAGTATGGCACCACCCAGAACTGTGGTGAGCTAATGTCTTTTGACGGCTTTGGGGGAAATGTCAGGGTTTTTTCACTCGTTGGCGCCATTTTAGGAGCCAACAGCTAACTCTGGGAGCAGAGTATGAGTCATTCAGAGATTGTTTTTCTAAAGATTCCTAAACAACACGTTACAGATTCGTCCTGAGATGGCTTCGAGCCAGCAGTGCGGGCCGTACTTTAGATTTGATAAATTTTAAAGCTGACATTTAAAAGAGGAAGTTTTATGAGTTCAGTGAGCGGAAATCTTTTTGAACGCTGAGATGTGTATATTTATATATATACAGATATATAAACATACAGTTTAAATAAAAAGTAAATATCAACAGTAAATAAAATAATAAAAACAATAGTTATCAAACTGAATCTAACCAATTACAATATTTAGAAATGAGTACCATAATTTCCCTCAGTAATTAAACAATGTAAACATCAATCTGAGATAAATGATCTCATGAGATTATGGGGTGGAAATTTTGGGTATGCCCAAAAATTCATTGGCAGTTTTGCAGATCTGATGATTGTGTATTCTACAGTGTCTTATGGTGTGATGGAGTATTAGATACTGACTGTATCTGAAAAACACACAGTGCCATTTCAAAGTAACTGAATAATTCATCCTCAGAATCTTAAAAACATTCATTCTTATAGGCTCTACGTAAGTGAACATCCTCTGTGGTGCCCTTCTAAAACTTTTCCATTGTTGACCCGTTTTCCAGTTCAGTATCTCTGCTTAGCCAGCATTCAAGCTAAGAAAGTAGGTCTATAGAGTGTAACTTTTAGTGCTCTGGCAAGTTTATTCTTTTGTGTCTTCACAGTGAAGTAATAATGTTGATGTTTGTTGGATTTATGAAGACTTGCTTACTTCAAGAGTTAGCTAATTGGCTGCTAACCTCATGTGAAACTTTTTTGCCATCTAAATGTTAGTTGCATTGGTTTGAAAATTACATGTTTTTCTGATAATGTTTCAAACTTTAAATTTGAGGAAGAATGAAAATGGGAGAACGCTGAAAGGAATATGTCAAAAGAAATGAAATAAGAAAAGAAAACAACAGTAAACAGACAACAGGCAGAGGACTGTCCAGGATCTGAGACAAGAGAAATGGCTGACAGGCAAACAGATGGCTGAAAAGTTTAGGCAAGACCAGCTTCTGATTTGATAAGATTAGACAGCTTTCATAGCATAAAGGTCTGGTAGTCATGGACACAGGTACATACCACTGCCACAATAGAATGATAGGGAGGAAATGGCAAAAGCGTCTTTCAGAACATTTTTGATTGTTGGGGTCTCACATGTATTTTCAACTGAGGTGCTGGCTGACTGGTTGAAATGAAAGATACAGAAAAGATCCAGTTTGTTTTGGGGATAATTTTGACCTAGAGTCATTGACTGATTCAGTTTATAAATACTGTATTTATGCTGAAGGGAAATGAATTGTTGTTGTAGCTCATTTCATTCCAATGTCTTCAAAGTGTCATCATGGATAGTGATGCTGTGGGCTGGAAGGATCTCCATTAGCAGTCAGTCTTGCAACATATTTGAAGAGGCCTCTTATTGAAGACTGGTACGATGGTCTCAGGACCATTGTTGTATGCAAACAGCTCAATATCCAGGGAGCGGAGATATTGGATGACGGCATCAGCTGCCAGATTGAGCGATCTAATTCTGGAATAAAGATAAGATTCTTAATCTAGATGTAGATTAAGATACTGTTTTTATATTAAACATGAATTTCTCTATTGGTCTGGAAACTCAAACAAAAACTAAAATACATCCACACTACAGGACACAAGTGTGTAAGGTTAACAGTTGGCTTGTGCTGATGTGCTTTGTTTGGCCCAAAATCTTCATGTTGGCCTCATCCAAGCGCAGTATTCTTCACATGATTTTTTTTAAACGAGGCAATTGCAGTGTTTTGTTAGAAGCAAGCAACCATTATGCGTTCTACTAGCAATAATCGTTAGCTTTTGCAGCCTTCTGTTGAGCTTATGATTAGAGAAGACAGTTTGTTTGAGAACATTCTCATTTGTTTGGCTCGTCTGTGGCAGCATGAGGACAAACAGCTACTATCTTTGCTACTTTAGAGGACATGAAGCCCAAATGATGATCCGACAAGGCAGATGAGCAGGTGGTATTGTGCACAACTTGCCCTGAAAGCTTCAGTTGGACAGTTAAATATGCATAATGTTGGTGGATGTCCCTAGGTTCAATGGAAACCATTATCAGCGTCACAGTTTGTCCCTTTGGTGCTTTTTACTCAGCTTCCTCACTGTGAAGCATTTACATGAACGAGTTTGAAAGATCACGATATAGGGGAATGAAAAGGATGTAAAATGTCACTAAAGGTCACCAAGTTGTTGTTTTTAAGTTTTCCTGCTGAGGCTTTCTTTACAGATGGTGATGGGCTGAGACATAATGTGGCTTTGGGGAAAAAGACGAGATAGAGTGGGGAAAAAAAGAACAAGGAGCAAGAGGTTGCCATAGAGACTAAGGATCAGCTAACATATCTGTGGAAGCAGCAACAGATGTTGGAGACGGTAAAATAGGCAGTATGGTGACATGTAGGACACAAACCACTGCACTACCATCTGCAGTATTTGTAGACCATAGCTCTTGCATTCTGATTTTGAATTCTGAGTGAATGAAGTGCATATAGGTTTTGTTTTTTTAACTGGCCCATCATTTTAATAGAAGCCCATAAGGATTAATTAGAACTACAATCAGAGGTAACAAAACACAGTAGCACATTCCATGACCAATGTGCGCAAAACTTTGTCAATACTCAGCTAATGTCGAAAAAACACAATGTTGCACTGCAGTGTTTACATTAAAGAAGAAATGCAGTTAAAATCACATTTGAACGAGTTTGTTCACATAAGTCGCTAAAAAACACGCACCGCCATGATCCTCCAACCACTTCCTGTCATTGTCTTCTTCAGGGTTTGCACAACTGGGAACATCCGGTTGTTGATCATGTGACTCGTGTGATGCGAAAAAAGGGTTTCCATTGTTTCCCAAATAAACAAATTTCGACGCGGCTGAAGAACCACCTCATCCTAGCGCCAAAAATTTTTTATTGAAAACAAAACAAATTTTTTCCAATTTGCCGTACTTTCCATTAAGCAAATTTATTTGCAATGTTAAATTGTACAATTATATACCCAATGGAAACTGTGGAAGGAGAAAGGAGCTGCTAAGGAACTGTCTAGAAGTTGGTGTTTGTTAGAGGAAGACAAAAACTTCAGTGGGAGGAAGTCAAAAACAGCAAAGAATCCACTTTTAACACCATAAGTATGTACATTTTAACAGGCATTGTTGTGTTTCTGTAGGAGCGTCATGTAAACAGTGATTTTAAAGTGGCAGAAAGCTTGTCAATAGAACAAGGGAGTAAAAACAACCGGGAACCCATGACTGGATGAAAGAATGACTGTAAAAACTAGGTTAGATGCTAGCAAGTGTTCTGGTTTCATTACCGTGGTGACAGGTGTGACCTTATATCCCAAAGACCCAGAAGAACTTCAGCATTAACTACAACCCATGGAGGTTCCACCCCCTGAATAAAAATCTTATTCAGATTAATTATCTGTAGAACATATTTTAACTTCTACACAAACACACCAATGGCGCCTGACGCAGCAGGCAGGGGGAACATGGGCGTAAACACGTCTACAGTCTTCATACTCTTACATGTTGACACAACTGGCTTTAGTTGCCATTATCCATCCCCCAGCCCACCTCAGCTTGACTCCCCACCAACACACGAACAGCCCCCCCACTTACCAAGAGCCTGTTGCCATAGCAACAGGAGGCAGTTGCTTCGGCGACTTACAGGAACAGAGACTACCGAGAGAAACAATAGATGTTTAGTGAGAGTGGGGGGTGTTGTGACGGGCAGCAAACGGGATGTAGCCGAGCTATAAATAGATCCAGCTGAAGACTTGCCTGTCTTATCCTCCTCTTCCTCTCCTGATACACCTGTGATCAGCTCTCCTTTCTGTATTTTTTGCACACTAAGTGATTTTTTTTTCTGTTTTCTTTCAAAGGACAGCTCCTGGATAACTGAAGCTAATTGCTACTAATATAAAACTGGCTCTTCAGTGTGTCTCTGACTCAGACTGGGTGAAGCCATCACTCTTTATTTAGATGTATGTGGGATGCCATGGGTGTCAGTTTGTCCAAACTACCTGTGCGTCCGCAGCCACCCTGCCTGCCTCGTAAGAGATTCAGTAAAAAGTGTCAGACGGTCAGGCAGTTAGTTGGAGTTGATGAATAAGTACGTCTGTCGCGGTTCGCCTTCCCTGTGCGGTGACAGTCTGCCTTTAAGTGGTGTCCAAACATGTAGGTGTCAGTTGGAAGCTGCTTGAAGCTGATTGATGGCTGGGCTAGCGATAGGAACCATTTAGTCCCATAAGAAGCAGTTGGCATACACACTGGGAATTTGCCCAAGTCCGGTCGAATTCAATATCCAGTGGCCACAATTTATATATCAATACAAACAATTCGTAAATAATTTTGTAAATGTGTGAGCTGCAGGTTTTTGTCCAGGCAATTTGCACTAAGAAAGTCATCCGGTGGCCTTTTTGAGTTAACAAATGATTAAAGTTAACAGAAAATTTGAAAATATGACAAGGTAATTATGTTATTGGAAGACATTATTACTACTAACCAAACTATAGACTCTTAAAAAAGGGAAGCGTATAAAATACAATTAAAATAATTATTAATTTTTGTTTCATCCTAATTAGCATTTTTTAGTCCTTCATCTGTGACTTGTCACTTCCATCCATCCATCCATCCATTTTCTTTACACCCTTGTCCCTTAGTGGGGTCGGGAGGGTTGCTGGTGCTTATCTCCAGCTAACATTCCGGGCGAGAGGCGGGGTACGCCTTGGACAGGTCGCCAGTCTGTCGCAGGACTTGTCACTTTATTAGCTGAAATTTTTAGCTGGTAGACCAGTTAAAATGGGCAGTGGTCATGGAGTTCTGGTGAATAAAAGACACCTGACTTTAGTCTCCCTATATTTACTGACTATACTACATCGCCATTGTGCTTCCAACCTTTTCATCCAAGAGACTCTCTAACCCATCTTTACTGGTGTATAAAAATACCTATAATAAACAAACAAACAACACATAGCCTGGTTGGGGTGCAAGTAAAGCCTGGTGGCCCGCCAGGCTTATGATACACTGAGGGAAATCCTGGAGCTGTATCAGTGCTCCCTGGTGCCTGATTGTTAGTGACACAACCCCTGTCGTGTGTCTCCTCACACTTCCTTGAAGTCAAGCTCATGTTGGGTCACCAAAATACCAAATCTCCCTGTGCTGTGCTGAAAATGCCACCTTCCTGAAGCGCAGTCCCATCGTCTGCTGGCTGCTGTTATATCATCAGTGGAGCAAGGATTGCTCTGGCATGTGTTTATCAATGAATATTAATACCAGTGAGGATCAACCCAGGTTTCAGAACCAATGATCTTTAGAGAAAAACATGTGACCAGTAGCTGTCTATGTTGCTTTAATAAACCCAGAACAGGTCCAATTTGCTGTCAAAGACAGTAAATATAAATATGGAAGATGGAGTTTGGATCAGATTGGAACTTTATGGCCATTTGGCATGAATACTGTGTAGTAAAAATGTTGCAGTCGGGAACGCAGCAGCCCCATTGTGAAAACCTGATGTCTGAATGGTTTTGTGGAGATGCATTTTTTAATCAGGGGCAGGGAAGCTCTTCTTTTGTCAGTCTCAAAATTGATTCTTCTCATATGCTTTCTATCCAATCTGGCTTAGACTGAGTTATTTTGCAAAGTAGAATGAGCAAATATTACTAGGGGTGCACCGATTGGAGTTTTCTGGTCAGTCATAGATCTATAAAAGCCTGACCTACCCATTCCAACTTTAGCTGATACCAATTTTTTTTTTCTTTTTTTTTTTTTTTTGACTGAAAAGTTACTAAACTGATCTGAAGTGTGGTTTTACAAAATATTTCCTCAGGAGAACTGAGTACAAATGTACGACAAACATATTTTTAGTAAACATTTTAAAAGCTAGGCATAATTTTTTCTTGCCTTTCACAGTCAAGAACAACATTGTGATGGCCTTTTTCAGGGAACTGAGTCAGTCACTACAATGACACAGCATAGAGCTTTTCTCAAGTGGAAGCTGGTCTAACCTCGTTATAACAGCTCCAACTTGTGACACAGCCACTACTTTTATGGTATTCCTTAGCATATTGGGTGAAAATGCAATATGCACTAGATAATGCATTAGATAATGTTGGTTCTTTGATGGCGTCTTGTGTTGTGAGCCTACACAAAAATATTCACTCCCGTTTTTCCTGTTGTCCTTTGTTGCCACTTATCCCCCTCAATTTTTCGCTTCATGACTCCATCTGTCTGCCCTTGTCTATCTGCCTCCCACTCCTTATCCTGCTGTGTCCCTATGTGCCCATCTGACTTTTCATAAATTGTTGTTTTGTACTGACATTTAGCCCTCAGTGTAATCCAACAGCCGCAGGAGCCCCAGGACTGCTGGCCGGTTTGAGTGGCAATGGATGTTAAACTCAGCCTAGCAGAAGCCTGTCACTCTCTGCCCTCAGATAACCCGTGTGTTTCCACCACACTGACCTTTACTCTGAAATGCGTTCTGTTTCTCAAACTCTGGGTTTGGATTAATGGGACAGTTACTTAATATAAAGGTAGAAAACCATAAAGAGTTATATGTTTCTCTTGATGATAGATCACTTGTCAGTCAGTCTGACTGCCACAAATTTGGAAGTCTTATTTGACTGATCAGTTTGTGGATGGTTCAGGATAAAAACATCCTCCTCTTCTAGTCTCCATTTGGTGTTTCCGAAGTCTGTGTTTTGGGGTCCATTTTGTTTTGTTGCATCTTCTCCTTTTTGTAAAGATTCTAATTTAAAAGACATGTCATTATTTTGTGCTGTGACTCGATATGTTTTTGAATATCGAGCCCTCTCACCCTAAAAAATAAGGTTTCCTTGATTGCATTTTACTGACCAATTGCATATCTTTAAAAACATGCTGATTCTGGTTTTTTTTCCAACAACATTTTTTTTTCTTTTTGTTGATGTTTTTCTTCAGTTAACATAGAAAGAACTAAAATACTTGTCTTTTCACAAGAAAGTTTGATATATGTCAGATAAAGGAGACCTTTGGATTTCTTCTATTTGAAACTGTGGTTCTGCACTGGACCATCATGTCAATCCCTTGTTCATTCTTTCCTCTATCATCAGATTCATTGCTAAATTGGGCTCCATTGTTTCATGTCTTTAACTGGATGCAATTATGCAATACAATGTACACATAACTTAGCAGAAAAATGTAAATATATTCAGGGTTTCCCTCAATTTATTGTAAGCCAGGCAGGGCACCAGGCTTTACTTGACCCCTCCCCAAGGCTAAGTGTTTTTCTAATTTGTTTTTTTTTGTTTGTTTTTTTTTTTAAGATGGGTAAAGCTAGGTTTATTGTGGCATTTGATTATAAATACACAACCTACAGGAAGACTAGTTTTATTAAATCCACTGCTGTATTTTCTTTTGTGTTGATGTTTTATTTCCAAAATTTCCTGTCAACTTTTAACATTTTTAACAAAAAAACAAGGAGGGGCCAACTGGTGGACTGCCCTAGTGACCTACCGCTGGGCTTTGCTATACTTCTGGTGGAAAACCCTGTTATTAAATATACTACACAAAATTAACCAAAATAATAAAGTATGATCACTTAGATTTATTTGTTTCATTGTTGTTGGCTAAGGAGACAATGTTTCTCCCTAGAATCTGAATCAAAAACATCCCAACAGAAGAATTCATTAAAACACATTCAGATTTAGATACAAAATGGACGTAAGAGTAAATGTTTGCAGGAAGTAAAGCTAAAATCCTGTCAAACACTGAGTGCTATGACATGCCGTTTTTGTCTGGTTCAGCCTAAAGAGTGCGTGTATGACTGTATTTGTGCATGCATAAGCATGTCTGTCTCTCAGAAATGTTCTCCAGGCTTCATGTCAGAATGATTACTAAGTAACAGACAACACATACATGTATGAACTAAATGTATGTACTGTATGTAGGTACAGAAGGAAAGTTGTTCAGACTCAGCATAATAGCATGTATCTGTTCTTCTAGACATACTCTTAAATTGTCTCTTACTATTCTGCTAAACTGTTCCTAATTCCCATACAAAGCAAATTAACCCTCAAAATTTAGAGATTCTTCATAGAATCTCTAAATTCTATAAAGAATTTATAGCTTTAGCTTTATTTTAAGGCTAATAAAGTTAAGTCTACCGAGCTATCCAAACATAAAATATAAATCCTCACATAGTAGACCCATGCAACAGGGTGTGTGCTAATCTTTGATTAGCAGGGTTAATAAAGAAACCTGAAAGAACTTTGATTTGACATTTACTTTGTCTTTGGGTCAGACTGAGAAAATTAAAGTATAGAAAAATTAAGAAACTATGAACCCCAAACAGTGTGAGTTGAGCATATAGCTAGACAAATGCCTGCATAAGGCGTTTGAATTGGTAGTGAGAGCTGTGTTCATACAAGTTAGGTGCAAATTTGTGGAATGTATGATTCACACATTTCTGAAGTTCGTATCCAGTTTTCCCTACTGTACCACTTCTTGACCCACACTCAAGGTTCCCCCAAGGGGAAGATGAAGTTTTGTGTGTACGATTTACATTTTGCCAAGAGCCACAGCAATAGAAAAAAAGGGCTGGATGGGAGAGCTGGAAAACAGTGGGGGACAGAAAGAGGAGGGGGCTCACTCACTCCACCACAGTAGGCGGAATCTAGGAACTGACTGAGGCCAATTGAAATCCACAACTAGGTCACATGATGACTGCAATAAGCAATGAGGACCAGAGAGGGAGAAAGAGAGAGAGAAGCTGCAGACTGGTTCAGTTCGTTACAGTGTGTGATTGAGTTCAGAGCAGAGAGCCACACTGACACAGGAAGCGGAGCACACCTGAGTGACCAAACGCAAAAGAACAACAACGGAGGACAACAAAGGATTTAGGCAGAAAAGTGGTGAAGATTTCTTTTTGTCATCCAAGACTTGGAAAGAGACAGACGTGGGAACAAAGGAAGAGGTCCAAATTGAACAGAAAGGAGAGACAGCATGTCTTCTCTCTCCGACCAGCAGCCGGGCTCTCCCTTCTCAGAGTACAGTGAGCTGTGCAAGGTACCACCCACAATGCCGGTTCAGGGCTGGGATTGGCAGCAACCTTCAGGCATTGAAATGGGCACCCCACAGGGCATGGTGATGAGTAGTGGACCTATGTCAGCCGGACTCACAGATGAAGATAAACTCTGCTTCTTTGAACAGCCAGGCACGGGCAGCATGGAGAGAGCACTGAGGGTGCCTGGCAGAGGTGAGGGCATCTCAAGCAGCACCTCTATGGGTAACACATCGCTGGGCAGCGCAGGGGAAAGTCCAGACAGCCCTGTCTCCTCTTCCCCATCTCCTTCCCCAGCATCCCCAGGTCGACTACCTTCTGCTATAGGCAGTACCAGGATTTCCCTGTCACCAGTTCCTGGATCTCCAACCAGACATATGGAGCTGTCATCATCCACAAGTGCAGCACCTCCAGACTCAGTTGAAATCTCTTTAACAGGGGCCACAGTATGCAAAAACCCTCTGCCTGAAACATTTTCTGAATCCAGCCCAAAGTTTGCCATGCCTCAGGTGGCCCCTAATTATCCCATCAGTGGAGAACTGAACGATAACCACCTGAATAAGGGTGAAAATAATGCGACAGGAGTAGTCTCTGACATCGGAGACGAAAGATTAATTGAGGGCTTGTCAGACAATAATAGTGAAGAAGAGGAGGTTGAGGAAGATGAGGAGTTGGAACCCTGTTTTATGGGGCGAGCTCAGCAACAGAGGAAGGCAATGAGGCGAGCAATGTCTGAGTGTTCCCACTTGTCGGTACCCTCAAGTCTAGAGCTGCCTGATAAGTATGCAGTTGGAGAGGAGCCAGAATCTACCCAACTGCCATCATCCATGGGTGGTCCCCGCCGCTCACCGCACTCCATGAAGCGCTCACTGACTGTTGCAGAAGATCAACCACCAACACCTCCGCCTACCCTTTCAGCAGCTGGCGCCACACATCTTGATCTGCGTCAAGCTGCACCCGAGCCCCAGCTCTGCCTGTCACCATTACCCCCTCTGAAGGACCAAAGTGTTGGCTCTCCTTTCTCGCCATTAGAGGTCACAGTAGAGGGCCTTAAGGAAGAGAGAGAACTGGGAGAAATTGTGCTCCCAGTGCCCCTCTGCCCCAAAGGGTTGAGTTGTGAAGACATCTACCCTACACTAATTGTTGACTCATTAACTGAAGAGAAGACTGCTTCTAAACCTGATGACCCCAAAGAAGTAGAGTTTTATGGGATTGAAGTTGAACAGGAACTGAGCACAAATGCAGAACAAGGTTTTGATGCTGGCAACGTAGGGACTGTGACGGGTCGCATTGATGACCCTGCAACTGGTGGCTGCACTGGCCTGGATTTCAACTACAACTCAAACCCCTTCATAGATGGTAGGTGGAGCCTGTGCTAGTGTTTTAACTCTTCAGTTTCAGGGTATTTTCTTGCATATTTATGAAATGACTTGTTATATAGATGAATTGGGACCGTTTCTATCTAAGGATTTAAAAGCCTAAAAGAGCCTTCCAACATGCACACAGAATATTGATTTGTAGTGTTGGTAATGTTATAAATGCATTTTTTTATTGTCTCAGAGAAATTTCAGAACAGATCTGGGTGTCTGAACTCAGGATGACCTGCAATTTGGAATGTATTTCAATTCAAAGACGAAAAATGTCAAATGACTACTAAGGCAGAAAATGGCATAAAGGCCAGTTAGGAGTCGTAATCAGCCACCTGCTGAAAAGCCTGATCATTGATGATATTCAGTTTGCTCATATGTGATGCTTTAAGCCTCAGGTTTGCACAAACAAAGCACTTTGAATTGCTTTGTTGTTGAAAATGTGCTATATAAATAAAATTACCTTACCTTACCTTACAAACTGAGCAAACATAATCACTTGTCAGATTGTGAATAGTAACCACTAGGGTGAGGGGGTTACGGTTTTCTGTCTGTTTTCCTCCTTTGAAGAGCATAGGAGACTGCAGTGATCGGTCGTATAGCTGCTATACAACCAGTCCCCTCCAGGTAACACTGGGACTCAGGGTCAGCCTGGCTCATTGTGATAGATGGAGTGAATGCGAGTCCTCGTCGAAACCAATTTTCCAAACTGCTACATTGCTCTAGATCTTTTCTCTTTTTTTCTTGTTTTCTTGTTGCTCTGAATGCTCCTCAGTTTTCCAGTGAAGATGGGCGGATCAGGAAAGCTGAAAGCAGTTGATGGTCGCATTAAATGATGACTGTTCAGTTTAAAAGGGAAGTTACTGTCACTGAAAAATGGCTCAGAACGTTTTCTCCATCGAATTGTCTCGATCCCACACCATTTTCACTCATATCATGCCGGCTCTCTTTGTCTCTCTTCCTCCTCCTTTTCTGTTGGCATGCTGAGTTTGTTTTCACGACCAGGCACAAGGCTGAGTCTGGCAGAGACAGCCAGCCTGACCACTAGAGGATTAAAGGGGCATCATTCTTTATTTTCTACTACAGTGAAGTTTAAACAGAAGTGTGGCAGAGTCATCTAGCCTGAGGTTGTGTTGTGCTGCACTGATCTACTTGCATTCCTAGGAAGGTCGTTGGTAGATATCTGTAGCTGCTGATGTGTGTCAGTCTTACAAGCTCAAGCATTTTCAGTCTGGTTTTTTAAGCTGTTATCCAACAAAAGCAAAAGCAACACATTGATCTGTAGTGGTGGCTTTGTCTTTGCCGTGTCTCTCCAGAATGGATGATGGGAAGAAAAACAAAGAGGAAAATGGAGGGGTGGGGTTTCCAGACAGTGTTAAAAGGCATTAGCAGAACACGTGAGTGTAGATGTGCCGATGACGAGATGAAATGTAGCATACAGCATGAATAAATTTGGTGGATAGTTTTAACAGATGTAATGAATTAGAGAAATAAAGTTTTAAGATGAAGAAATATGAAAGACTTTCACAGGAATAAAATTACCTTACCTGGCAAAAAAAAAAGCTGGCATAGCAGCCATTAGAGGGCAAAGGTGGGTCTGTCTGTAGTAGAGTTTTAGTATAAGAATGGCTGAAGGTCATCAGACTTACAGGCTGTCTTGAAGATAGGTTGTCCTGTTGTTGGAACACAACCTCGTTCTAACACAGCGAGGTTGTGTTAGAACTAATGGGGATATGAAGTCAGTAATATACTTCCTGATAACTTGGTCCCTTGAGGCAGACCGCACCAAGAGACGTTTGTCGCATTATGCACAATCTGTTTAAGAAGAGGCCCTGCAATCCGGATAATGGTATTTCACTCTTTACGCTGTTTTATCTTCTGCCATGTAATTTGTCTGACAGTTGTTGTCCAGACAATAACTGTCAGTCAAACTAAGGCCTTTCAAAGCGTAGCAGGTGCAGTGACATCTCTGAAAATTGTTTCTTTTGTCCAAAAGATCATATTTTCATCACCTTGTAACACATCAGTCTGTGAAGATCACCTGCCACGTCTCATTGCAACAACAGAAAAACCTGCCTAAGAAATCAGCTTCACTTCTTGTCTGTCTGCCAGCCTGCATCAGCCTCCATGATAACCAATAAAATGGTCTCTTCTTATACCATAACTGAGTTGGACTTAGGGTTTTCTCAACAGAACGGTGCCAATTGCCGTTATGGTGTTGGTCTAAAAATGTTTGGAAGGACCAGTCTTGACCATTTTATGTAGAGACACACCAGCAATACCCCTGGCACCACGGTATGAAAAACTACAGGGTGTCACTTTAGTGACAACCTGTATCTACGTAACTTAAATGTCAAGAACATGCAAAGAAAGTCTTTACATGTTCATAGTTAACAACAATGAGAGAACATTTCAAAGGTTCTCTTGATGCAAAACGTTTTACAAAAAACTCCACTCACACTTTGTTGTTTGCCAATCTTGTTTTCTTGTTGTGCTTTCTGGTCACATCCCACACTTTATGCTTAGCGCCACTCATAGGTCTGGGGGAATTAGTACAGCATTCTGAGCTGTTCACTTCATACTACACAGCATATCACTCGTTGTTATAGTTAAACATAATAATTTTAAAACTTAGAAGATTAGAAGAAAACTCATCAAAGACGAGGTAAAAAGCATTCCATGTTTCATACACCCTGAAATTTGATATTAACAGGCTATAATCTCTATTTTCTTGTACTTTTCTTGCATTAATTTTTACAGGGATACTTATTTCTATTCTAATCAGTTAAATATAGTACAATATTTTAAAGCATCACATATAATTTTTGCACGTTAAGATGAATTATTTTAAAGATTAAAATTTTAAAAATCAAAAGTTTAATGTTCATATTTTAAAATAAAATTAACTACTGCATTCAGTGTTAGAGGTGCACTAAATTCACTTGTGACTTTACCTAGATGATGTTGAAATGCTTTTGAAAGGGCTTTGTGTTTACCTCTGAGTCATTAAGAGTATCCATCCATCCATCCATCCATCCATCCATCCATCCATCCATCCATCCATCCATCCATCCATTCATTCATTCATTCATTCATTCATTCATTCATTTTCTTACACCCTTGTCCCTTAGTGGGGTCGGGAGGGTTGCTGGTGCTTATCTCCAGCTAACGTTCCGGGCGAGAGGCGGGGTCACCCTGGACAGGTCGACAGTCTGTCACAGAGCAATCACTCTAAAACTGGTCATCTGTTGCTTAAAGGAGCAGAAAAAAGAAAATGTTCTTGTTTTTGCAAACACAAGTCTTACAATGCCAATTATTTTATTGTGAAAATATTGCAATTTAGTTTTCAGAAAAAACAAAAATATATGTCTCTTTTCCATCACCTTTCAACAGCTGCTTAATATGTCTACCAAATGTATCTGTATCACCTCTTAGATTGATTTTATCCCATCACTTTCAGACCCTACGCTTTCATTTAAAGTTTTTCTTTTTTTCACTAAGCAGTGCCGGGTTTCGATAGGGTAGTGTCTTGTACGGGCCGATTACATAATCCTCTTGGGGCCGCTAAAAAGTGCTTCAGAAACTAGTCTGCAATTGTTTACCAAACAATAAGCTGTGCATCATGATGGGACGATGGAATAGAGCAGCATATCCAAGTTCCCAGCATGGATTTTTATTAGAGACAGCCTTAAGCGGAGCTAGAATAGAACAGCAGAGTCTGCATATTTTAACGTTAAACAACAAGAACAAAAACCACTGAGTGGAAGCAGAGCTCTCTGGGAGAGTTTAAGCTGTTACAGCCCTAAATGAGCTTTAAGTGTTCTCATTATGCTAATGAAACCTTGAACTGAATTGGCTTGCTGCACCCAGATGCTCATTGTTCTCCGCTGCCAAATGTGGAGGATTATCAGCCATGTCCTGTAAAACACGACACTGTTACACCTTACAGAACCTTGAGAGCAATGATTATATTATCCTGTTTCTGTGAAATCATCTTCTGAAGATCTCCTTTTTCCATGCTGGGTGCTTCTAGCCCCAGACTATCAACAGTTAGCTAAACCAAGTTAGCTAAACTTGGTTTAGCTAGTTAGCTAACCCTTGTTAGCTGCCTAACTAAAGTTAGCTGATAAACTTGGTTTAGCATTGTTGCTAACTGTTGGTTAAACCAAGTTTACTGTTGGTTTAGCTAACCAACAGTTAGCTTAACCAACCAATAGATTACTTAGAATGTTGCTGGATGTAAGGTTAGATGACATGAAGAAATAAAATGCAGAAATCCAGTTTGTGGAAATGAGATGCTTGCAGGAGGAAAAGTGTTAGAGGGAAAGTAGCCTGGGGGGAAGCTCCCGCTGGTAGCTTTAATGAAGCCATTTTCTGCAGGCTTTTCACAGCTGTGACACGTATCGGGTTTCTGCCCTAATTAAAAGATCAGGTTGATCTGCTAACTCCCTCCATGTTTACAGCACAGAAAGTGAAGTCTTTGTTCAAGCCGCTGCATTTTACAGCGAGGTACCTGTTTGTGTTCTCTGGAAAGGGTCAGATGTCACAGTTTGAGGATTTGGCCACTTTATGTTCAAGACAGTGGTCAAAAACACTGGTTCTGTTAGCAAGGGTACAAACAAAAGGAAGAACCATTCATTACCAGGCTGGGATTATATCAAATATTCAATTCTACCTGAAAAAAACAAATTTATTCACAAATGTCCCGATCCTGTTTTTTCTTCCTTTGTTTCCCTTTTCATTTCTTGTATTTTCTCCTCTTCATTCCCATCTTTTTATATGTGATAATCAATATTTGCTTCTCTGCCTCTCAACCACCACAATCGAAGACCAGTCCTGTCTTTATCTCTTTGTCTTGGCCCTCCTCTGATTGTTTACATTCTCATTCTGATTTCTTTTTTCCTGTATGGTGAGCTTACCGCCAAGGAAAATGTAAAACATTCCTGTATTGGCTGCGATGCAAACGCACACCAATAGTGTGTCAAGTAGTACTGTGCCTGATTATTTCAGCTTCCTAAACAATTTTCTTTCGAATATTTTTTTTTGTGAGTTTTGAAGGCAATTTTATTTGACTTACTTCAGTGGAGACATTACTTGTTTGTTTTTTTCAGTAACTTCAGATGATTTCAGAAGTGATTGTTGCACAAATGTTTTTTGTATGTTTTTTTAACTTACTGGACATGAATTTGGAGCTGAAAATGATCATTTTGTCAGCATTCAGATCAATACAATTTCTTCTCCCGTTTTGAGCAGCAGTTTTACTCTGATGCTTCCGCACTCTCAATTCTCCCAACAAATATTGTCCACAGGATAAGTTAATTATTGATCTATTACAACTTAACGATAGTGACTGGAAGTAGCTTAAAGTCTTATCTTTCTGTATCTAGTCAGGTTATGTTTTATGTTACGGTGCAAACTGAACTTTTCTGCCAAAACTTTATATCAAGAACCATTAGTTTGCTTATAACAGTGTTTAGAAGGTGCTTCAACAAAGTGCAGCTGAACTACAGATAGTCTGCTGTTCAATTAGCTCAGACACTGAAAAAAAGACTCACTATTTCAGCTAGTTCTCACTGGTAAAATTATCCAGATTGAACATGTACAGACATTGGTGGGTGATTTATTTAAAAACCACACTGAACAACAGATGATTTCTGACCTGACAACTTTATACTCACAAACAACAAGATCAGTGATCGTATGGATGAATTAGTTATATCTCCTATATCTGTCGTCATCATA
Organism: Poecilia formosa; assembly: GCF_000485575.1. NCBI lineage: Eukaryota > Metazoa > Chordata > Actinopteri > Cyprinodontiformes > Poeciliidae > Poecilia > Poecilia formosa. Next base: position 874,265 of record NW_006800057.1, on the reverse strand, counting down.
GCATTAGCTTTGTTTTGGGATTTCTGTTGCTTGAAGCAAAGATTTAAATTGGTTCCCTATCACAGAACAAAAAGAAACTGTTACTTAATTACTTTTTACACTTTAAAGATTTTTAGGATTATCTGCCTCTACGATTTAATAACCTTTTTTTCCTTTCTTTTGTCTGCAGTTAAATCTGACAAGACAGAGAAGGACAAACAGGAGGATGGTGTGCAGAAGGTGGAGGCTTTTGATGTGCTGAACAAAGCTGAGCACGGGAGCGTGAAGGTTGAATTCACCACTAATGAAAGTTTGGTCAAAGTGGCGAATGAGGTAGAAAAGGGCAAGGAGAAAACAAACGATCAGGAGACGGAAAATGTCAAAGAGGAAAAACAAGCAGACAAAACAAAGGAGATGGAGAAGCAGGCAGAAAGAGTGGATGATCAAAAGGAAACACAGAAGCTAAAAGACAAGGAAATGGAGAAACTGCAAACCGTCCAACTGAAGGAAGAGAAGGAGGAGAAAAAGCCCAAGATGGAAGAATCACCTGTCAAAGTGGAAAAGACTGAAAAGGTGGAGATGATCGACAAGATGGAGGACAAGGACGATAATGTAGAGAAGATCACCAACGAGAAACTGAAAAAGGAAGAGAAAGTGGAGAACAAACACAGTGAGAAAGCTGAAAAGGTGGACGAAAACGAGAAGTCCAAAGAGGAGGAGAAGAAAGTGGAAGACAAGTCCAACGAGAAAGTGGAAGACAAGTCCAACGAGAAAGTGGAAGACAAGTCCAACGAGAAAGTGGAATACAAGTCCAACGAGAAAATGGAAGACAAGTCCAACGAGAAAGTGGAAGACAAGCCCAACGAGAAAGTGGTAGATGCAGAGAAGCTGGACAAGGACCAGGATACCAAGGTGGAAGAAAAAGCAGAAAAGAAAACAAATGAGATGGCAGAAAAATCGGAGACAAAGGATGACAAAGGCCAGCACAAAGTGGAAACGACTTCAGAGCAGCAGCTTCACCCCACTGACGATAAGACAGAGACGAAGGCCGATGTGGAGCTGAAAACCGAGGCAGCAGCAGAGAAAGAAAAGACCGACACCGGGGAAGCCAAGACGGTGGAGAAAAAGGACAATGCAGCCAAGCCTCTGGAGAAGCCTGCTGAAAAAGAAGCATCGAAGACAGAAAAGGAGGAGAAGGTGGATAAAAAGACAGTAGAGAAGAAAGACAGTAAGAAGGAAAAGGCTGTCAAAGCAGATGGAGACAAGGCAAAGAAACCTGTGAAGACTGCGACCAATGGAAGCAGCGCAACAGCAAGCAAGGACCTGTCAGCTGGAGACAGGAAGACCAAGGTAGGACTTATTCCATGCAGAGGCGATCTACCCTGGAGGCTGTAGATTGCCCCACATGAACCATCAAAACGAGTCGCAGTCATGTTTTCAGAAGACTGCATTGCCGATACAGATTCAAATATAATCCATCAGTCCAGTTCTAAACAGAGAAAGTCTGACTTGCACCAAAAACTAAACAGAGTTATGATTCATTACAAACAAAGAATTACACATTCTTGAAACATTTGGAGGTTATTATTTATGAGCTGAGCTTTACCACAAAATCCTGATGCACCAATCAAATATTTTGTGACAAATTTCCACCTGCTGATGAACTGGTTTTATACAATTAACAATTCTCTTTAAGAACTACATTAGGTGTGCACATATAAATCAGACCCGATTTCCTTAATTTTGGGTAACGATGACTGGCTGACACATTTGAAACCAATCTTATCTACCTCCACAGATGTCTGAATCACCTACTGTCCCCTTTCTCTCTGCCTTGAGGGAGGACTGATTGATCCACCCACCAGGTCATGTCTGCACATGTGCAGCTAACAATAATCATCCCACTCTTGCCAACTTAGTGACTTTGTCGCTATATTTAGTGACTTTTCAGACAAAAACTAAAGTGGCGTTGACCAAAATCTGAATTGGCAGGTGAGACTATTTAAAGAACATGATCAGTGATCAGCCAGAAAAATTTTATCAGTGTACCCCTACAAAATATTTTTCCAGTAAGCACAATAAATTAAAGTTTTGACCGCCTTAAAATGAAATGCTTAAGCTCAAACATTATCTCTGTCAAAAACAGCCCACAGCTGGAGAACACGCCGTGTCTTGCATCACTAAAGATCTGTAAATACAGTAAAATCCTCCAGGTTTAGAGTGCAGAGCTACTTGGGAATAAACATAAACATTAGACTTGAACTATATCAGGAAAACATGTTATTGTAACGCATTCCTTTTTTTCAGCTCAATGTTTCAATGTCACAATGTCAGTTTATTAGCTTTAGCCTCACAACCATTACAGATTTTGCACCAAGCTTGTGAATTGGCCGCAGTGAAATCCTATCCAGCAAGGCAGATATATTACCGGCATCCAGAATTTGCATGCCTGGAATGTAATACCTATGCAAATATTTTTAACAAAATGAATACTTGCGAAGGACTGTTTGGATGCACACAGTTCTGAAGTGTTGTTAAATAATTTAAGTCATGAAATTCTGGTTGTTAACCTAATTTTTCACAGGTGCTTACAAATCAACATCTTTAGAATTTTATATGAGTGAATTGCAACTTAGCACATTTAGCACACTCGGCTATGCTAGCTGCAAACATCTACCTTTACCTTAAATGTGAGATTCCAATAAAACTGCTAACATTTTCTAATCCAGCATCTTCTGGAACAGATTAAACTGGACTTTTCTAGAGGATAAGACACAGCAACTTAGCCAAGCTAAATTCAGCCTTCCTGAAATTTGCTTACTTCTCCCTGCTTGATTTCACTAAGTGACAGCTTGAATGAACATTTAACACATCTTTTCCATTTTACCCGATCACCTCACTGATCCTGAATATAGCTGGATATATCAGATATATCAGAATATATCAGAATATATCAGCGATTGGAAAAAAGGCTGGATATTTAACTTGTAACTCATCGTCATCAAGCATTTACAGTATCCATTGTTTATGCTTCAGATTCCAGTTTTGTTTCTCTTTATTTTAAGCTTTTATCCTTATAATAAAAAAATTCACAGCATATTATTTTGACATTTTTTTCTTGAATTGCTGCTTGCACTTCTTAGCCCCATTGCCGCTACCTATGATTTGATGTTTTATTTTTTTTTCTGTTTGCTTCTCTTTATTTTGCCTTCCATCACTGACCTGTCGTGGCAGCCCGCCACAGGGGTGACCAAACTGGTCGGTGCTGCCAAAACGCGGCCAGCCACCGCTCCTGCCAGTGGCTCAGCCGCAGCCACCGCCAAACGCCCCACACCCACCTCCACCAGCACTACCACAGACAGAAAAACAACCACACCCAAGACAGCTTCCATAAGCGCTGCTGGGCCTAAACGACCCCCAGCCAGTTCCATTAGTCGTCCATCATCCCAACCCTCCACCACCACAGGCACACGAGACGTTAAACCGAAGGTAAGCATGCAGGATGAAGGTTTACGAAAAGCTCTGTAGGAGCAATCTGAAAGTTTACTTCACACAACTAGATACATATTACATTTTTGCTGCCTCTCATACATGGCAAGTTTCTTCGGCACACTTCCATAAAGACCAGATTTATGGAACACACAACCAATAGATCATTTATCAACAGATTCTCCTGCCTGAGTTTTGAATCTCTGCAGTTTGTCCAGAGTTAACAGAGGGCATTCAAAGGTTCAAGGGTTCAAAGGCAGATGGCTCACATGTCTTAGATGTCTCCTTTGGTCAACACACCAGAATCTAATGATCAGATGATGGATTGACCAGTGCTGTGTGAGCATGGGACAGGGATCCCTAACCTAACACTGCTTTAAAAAATCCACATCTGGCCTGAGTTACATGTTGAAGGTCATCATGATGTTGTAAGTTCACTGGTGGACTTTAATACTTATTCTGGATTTGCAGTTCGATCAAATTACATAGATGTGGACTCATTTTACACTAAGGTAAAAGGGGCTAACTAAGATGCACATTACACTTTTAATTTTTTATGTAGAAAAACAAAATTAGAAAACCACAAATCATTTTCTTTTATAACTGTTTGCCCAGGTTTCATAAAACCATAGATAGTTTATTGATTGATGTCTGTCATTTTCGCAGCATGACCCAGTGGAGTCCATTCAGATGTTCAATCTTGAGAAATAAATCAGCTTCAGTTGTGCAACTTGCTTTGGTTATTTTACCTTTTCTCAATTAAAATGGCAAATTCCTAGAAGCATTTAAAAACTTCCTCAGACTAATTGTTTCTTCACTATGTACTGTAGGTTACAGTTGTAACAAGGTTGATGAAGTTTCTTGAAATCCACCTCTCTGTCCCCATCTGTTGGTGACCTTGTCAAATGCAGCCAGTATGACAGTAACCCAGGCGCTGACGGCCTTTATTTAGCCCGCGGCCCCCTGGGGTGCAGGTGACTCAGTTCAGGATGGCTGGGCTGGATTTGGAGCATGGCATCATCCAACGGGCTACATGGTGATGCAATCATGTTTAACAGAATGAAATCCTCTTTCTTCATGATGTGAAATGATAGATTTTAAAAAGGATGCAGTTACATTTTTATCAACTTTGAAAGCCCCGAAACAGGGGGGCTTGTAAAGAATCTAATATAAAAACAGATGAAAAAGTCTGACCTGAATTTCAGTCAGTCAGCAGCCTTTGAATCACCGCTTCTCTGCTCTCTTTTCTCACATCACAGTCCACCACAGAGAAGCGCCCCTTGGTGCCGAAGGCCGGCAGTGGCACCACGAGTCACCCTGCCTCCGGCCCCGCTACCAAAAACGGAACGGGGAGCACTGCAGCCAGCAGAACCGCTTCATCGGTGCGCACAGCCGCGTCCACTCGCACAACTACTACTACTGCAGCCAAAAAGCCTCTGGGTACGTCCAGTTTGGATGACATAACCCAGCTATTGCACGTCGGCCTCTTTCTCATTGATTCATTTACATCTTTTCTCACAATATCTGTTTCAGCCTCTAAAGCTGACAGCAGCAAACCAGGAGAAGAGAAGAAGCCCACCACTGTTAGGACTTCAACAGGTATCATGAAACTGCACCAGTTTATATTCATAAATTATGGACACATCATCATGACATCACACATCTTGATTCATAAAAATACTAAGTGATATCAATCAATTTTCTTCAAAATGACCCTTGAAATTATAAGGTCAGACTTGAATACACCACATTTTTACTGCTACAGTTTTACTCCAGCTTTTGGTTTGAATATATTAATTCTTTATTTCCAACATCTTGAATCCTATATTCTCCTCTTCTATCTTTTCAGTTATATTTTAATGTTATACATCTCAGGGATACTTTAGACAGCAGTTATAAAGCTGAGTGACTAAAAATCAAATGTGGGGTTCCTCAGGGCTGTCTTCTTGGGCCATTTATAATCAGTATTTGCATGCTATCCTTAGCCGTCTCAGTTAACTGAGTTAACTCAGTTTCAGTTAAACTCCGTCTCCGTCTAATGTTTGATTCGGTCCTAGCCAAGACTGGTGTGTCTCCATTGGGAGTGTGTTCTCACTATGTTGACTTCAATATGTGGAGGAACTGGGACATCTAGGCAGACCGTGTTTGTGCAGGAGCTGTGGTCGACGCTCCCATGACATCAGTTATGGAGAAAGTGACTCTCAGGTGGTCAGTTTCTCCAAAATCTACCAGTTTATGTTGTTCGTTGTGGGTTTCCCCATCCTGTTGACACTGTGTGTGCTCTTCTGTCACAATTGATAAAAAGGTTTGGACCTCAAGGTTTGACTGTGGAATTATTGATTTGTAGCTTGCATACTACGACCAAAAAAGGTGATTAAAATGTTGTTAAGATAAATCCATGGCTCAGTTAATGAATATGGTCTGCTGTCAATCAAATTGTGTGCAGTACCTGGCTCAACCCGGCTTGTACCACATCTGGAGATGTAGAAGCTGGACTAGGGAGGAGTCTGGTGAGGGAAAGAACTGGTTAAAGTCACACAAAGTACTTTACACCTCCTGCTAACATGGGTTCAAAAAGCCAGAGCTCCCTGCCAAGCTCCCATTTGACCACCATTTTGTTTTTAAAATGATGCATTTTAAAAACGTATTATAAGATTGACTTTGAATGTTCTTGCAAATTAGATAGACTTTCTTTGCCTTACAGGTTCATTGCTTTTGTTGACGATGGACCCCAGTAGAGTGGGGTAACTGAGTCAGACAGACAGTCCAACCATGGCTCTGGGTCTAGTAGAGAAAGACTTTGCTGCTGAAAAGCTCCATAGACTTTTGAAACCTCCAGCACAGCAGCCTGTGGATTACCAGCTGCTTGCTGTTGACAGGAGTTTGCAGCTCTTGCTGATGCAGCCTCAAGTTGTCTAATCTGCCAGGGTTCGTATATAGAAAGTCAAATTACTCTTAAGCTCCGTCAAAGCAATGGGGGCGGATTTCCTCAATTAAAGATGTCCTGAAAAAGAGTCAGAGATATTCCCTAAGCTTTCAGGGAGGATTGATAGCACAACATGTGATTCAGCATGGCTCAGCAGTATGAAGGAATAGCTGACAAGAGGGGCCAAATAAATATGGATGACAGATTTTCTTTGGCACAAATGTAGTGCCTGAGTGCATCTTGCCTGTGGATGCTGAAGTCAAAGATATTATGTTAAATCGGCTTTACCCACACAAGAGAAGATTTTAAAGTCAAGCCATGAATATTTGCCTTTAATAATGGTGATTCCAACATCCTTCTGCTTCTTTTTGTCTGTCCTGTTTGCCTTTCTGCTTGTTTCTCAGCTTTTTTTCGTTTTTCATTTCACCGCCTGTGTCTCCTTTGTCATATCTGTCAGAGTTGAGAGCAGAGAATGCTCTTCCTGTTTTTCTCCTCTTCTATGTGTGGCAACTTGGATAACTCAGCCTTGTTTTTTGCAGTTATCTGGTCGCCTTTGGATTAAGCGAGAAATCTTAAGAGACTTTGAAGTTCTTTAAGAAATCCTTCCTTTAATAGTGTTGATTTTTGTCTTAAATGTAATTTTCTTCCTCATAAAGTAGATTTTGTGAAGCTATTATTGACACACAAAGTAGATTTAGAATGTTTCCATTCATACACACATATAATAAAGAACATAATGTGCCGTCATGCTCATTTGTTTTTGTTTGTTGATATATTTAAAGAATGTGTCAAATCATTTTTACAATAATTTTTCAGTTCAAACTCACTTTAATGTAGGACTGCTCTGACTGCACACACCCGTTGCCATAGGAGCTGATTGACTCCACTTGTGTATCAGGATTCAACACCAAAACCATGAAAACATTTCCCACACACACAAAAAATAACATTCAGTCTGTTACAGTACTCTGTTTTCAGGCCTGATGTTTATTTTGCAATAAGTGATCATGTTATCACAGCGATGATTGATTGGTTCATTTAAATACCTGCTCTACTGATGATCTCTCAGAGAATTGGTGTGTGGGTCGCCATTTTTTTTTTTAGCTGTGAACCAAATCACTCCAAATTCTGCAACACGTCTACGTGTTAATGTTGTCAAACTCAAGCTAGCATAATTAACTTCTATTTCCCTCACTATTTTTTTTAACTAAAACTTTTTACTAAACTATAAAAGTTTGTTTTTGTTATCTAGTTATCATAGTGCTGACAATTAGTAGCCAAGCATTGCATCCTTTTTTCTTTTATATATTACACGTACATTTAAGATTTAGCATGTTATGTTGGCAGCTTGACAGCTAAAACCACTGGTAGTTATCGTCCTTCGCCCTCCATGAGAAAGCATCGGGGGCAGGTTGCACCATAGAGGAACAATAAGATTGCAAATTCCTAAACTTGTTAAAAACAATTATAACTACATTAAGGAGAGAATTTTGAATGCACTGTGTAAACTTTCCCTCCAGCTGACTCTACCAAGCCCAAGACCACTTCCACCACCTCAAGGAGCACGATTTCCACCACCGCTGCGTCTCGCATTCGAACAACAGCGACCAAACCGGCTACGCTGTCCTCCGCCACGGCCACAGCAGCAGAGAAGAAGCCCCTGGTGCCCCGCACCCAGCGACCCACTGCATCCACGACAGCGAGCGCCACCACGAGGCCCACGGCTCGGCCCGGCACAGCGCCAGACCCCGACATCCGTAACGTCCGCTCAAAGATCGGCTCCACTGATAACATAAAGCACCAGCCTGGTGGCGGGAAGGTAGGTTCTGCTGTGTCTGATGGACTTCTCGTTCAACTGCCTTACTCTCAGCATGCAATTTCTGATTCCGATTCCAAATCCTCCCAGACTAACTGGAAGTGTTCTCAAACTGCAGGGTCTGTGATTAAAATGGTGCAGTGTCTCCCGGAGTTGTCTCTTTACTTGTGTTTCTTCTAACGCTCTTCTCTTTGAGCAAAAGTGTCTTCATGTGCAGCCAGTTCTAAACATGTTGGCTCCTGGTCGATTCAGCCCTTCGTGGATTTGTACCCATAAACAAACCATTTCTAACTTACACACTAAAACCATTTTGTTTCTGGTTATTTTTGTTTGTAGTTGAATGCAACAAAGAATTCGAGTATGACTGGTGAATAGTCATAAAATGCTAAAATCTCATAGCATTTTGCATGTGCTATGAGAAGCCGTCATGAGTTTCTCACTTTTTGATTATCATAATAAAAAATACGACAGTTGGTGTCTATATTAACAGAAAATTTTCAAACGAAATGTACAAGACCTAATGAGACTGAATGTTAGCTCTGTTGCTAGTTTGCATGTTTTACCACAGTCCTCTCCTGGTACTCTGGCTTCCTCCCAAAGTCCAAAAATATAAATATGCTAATTTATCTCTCTAAATAGCCCCCTGTGTAAGAGGTGTGTCCATGGGGATGGCCACGCCCCCACATCTGATGGATGGTCTACTTGCTTTTAGTTTAAACAGATAGCCAATGGTTGTTCGAGAACATATTTTCATAAAGAGTTAAAATTGACAATTTTTTAGTTTCTTAGGCTTTTTTTGTGTCTTGAAAACATGTAAATGGCTAAGCCAGTTTTCTCTGTAGGCTTGAGAAAAACATTTCCAAGAGATATAAAACCGCATTTCAGTACATTAGACCAGAGATAGAATATCTACAACTAATTTAAACCATATAAAATATAAAATATGCCCCCAGCTGCAACAAACTGATGAAGGAAACATTGAGTGTGAAACAACCAAAACTGGGCCAAAATGACCAGCACCCAACACAAGTAGAAATGGTCACTATCGTCATCATCTTCTCATCTCTCACCTTTTCCTCTGCATGTTAACTAACTGCAATAAACACTCCATAGTAACGCTTTCACCCATCGTGCCACACACGATCCACCCTCAAAGGTGTCATTTGCATACACAAAGACCTGATCACAAGTTACCCTGAAAACATTTCGACTGCTTCAGGAATAAAATTCTCATTGAACTAAATTCCTAGATCAATGCATTCTTCTCTTGTTTCCCCCTATTTGGGCCTAATTTTACTAATATTCCCTCCACCTTTGGACTTTTTAGAAAGTTTCTTAATCTCTCTCACTCTTTTAACCCACTATCCACTGGCATTCACAAATGTCTTTGTGCACGTCGGCCGCCTCCTCTCAGTTTGTTGCTGCCAGTGGCTCTCATTGATCGGGGGTCGGCTTCTCTTCCCAGGTGGCCTCTGTTTCTCTGAAAAGGGGCGTCACCGCCAAAGAAAGCAGCCAGGGCAAAGTGAGTCCCCCTCCATTCTCCCCAACACGCACTTCCTTATGCTCTGTTCATTCATTCATTCATTCATTCATTCATTCATTCATTCATACGTTCATTAGCTGTTTTTTGATAGAAGCTTGACAAATCAGTCAGTCTGAAATTTTATTGTCATGGTTCTAGAATGGTCAGGAGGGCGATTAACTGGATGTTAACTGGAAGATTTCTCGTCATGATATGAGGATAGATGTGTGTCCTTGTGATTCATGGGGGGGAAAAATGTATGTTACAGCAGATCTCACAGCTGTATTCCATAAAAACAATCCGTTGTTTTTCTCCCTCTGTACATTATCTCACTCTCTGCTTTGTATTTGGCGCCACCTGCTGAATGAGAGTTGCATTGTCACTTATGGCATTGTCAAAAATCGGAGACTCCCATTGAGGCTTTATTGACATTCATGCAGAGGCACAGCTTTTCATCATGAAGGTTCAACTGAGCCAACAGTAGGCTGGACTGAGGCATGAATTAAGCCTCAGTCATTAGAAACAGTTTTGTTTTTTTTTCCATTTTATGTATTCTGCCATACTGTGTCTCTAATTCACTAATTCATTCATTCCTTAGGGGGTCAAAATAGAACCCAGTATTATTTCAGCGTTTTAAACAAGTATTCTCTGTCATATCAAAGCTGTTCAGTGTTTGCAATCATTGCCAGATCTTTGGAAGGGACAAAGATATTGTGGTATTTTGAGGTCTTTTTTTGTGTGTCTAAACAGTAAGTAATTGCAAAATTGCATGTTTTAAAGCATTTTTAAATAAAAAAAAAAAAAACTTCTTTTAAAACTAAAAGTTAATATGGAGTTGCTTTGACATGGCGGGTATCAACCTCAGTGTGAACTTCTTGTCATCACTTGGTTAGAATGAATCACAGTTCACTAGCCTCTGCTGCTTCACCTGCTTTTTAAGAACGGACCACCTGATCTCAGTGTGTGGTTTACATCACAAGTCCCAAATTTCAGCGTTTGTCACTTTTGCCTTAGAATATATTTCACACAATACTGAAAAATGTGCAGGTCATCACCAAATAGTTGTGGAACCATCCCACTTTATTTATACCAGTATTCTCGACTAGAATGTTGAGGAAGCCCAGTTCACTTTGGATGATAAGCAACTTTACACATGGGTAGGATCAGAATGCTTTGCTACTGGCACCACACCCATAATGGCTAACCCATAGTAGATGTTTTTTCCTGGATGGAGGAATCCTCTTTGTTGTCCTTGGTGTCGCGTCGTGTTGTCCTAAAGTCTTTACCTCACTGTGCATTCACACCAAACTCTGCCATCTTGGTAACCTGATCCAGTGACTCTTATCGAGACTCTTGGTGCTCGCTGGACCCTCTTTCACATCATCTTCATTGCAACTCAGTCTCTCCTAAAGCAGTTCTTTGCCTTCTTCTGTTAACAATTCCTTACTGAGAGGAGGAGGAAGTTAAAATCATCTCTTCCATCCATCCATCCACCCATCATAATGAGCAATGGTCATATTCCCATCTCCAACGTCTTCCTTCCTGGCTTTCTATCTAAACGGCCAGAAAAAGATTTAAAGACTGGCGGCAAAATCAAATGAGGTGGATTAGCAGTGCTTGCCAACAACTGATGGTGTCATCCAGGACACGTTGATATGTCATCTCTGCTGCCCAGATATTCAACTGTTGGCATGTCATGAGACTGTTATACAGTACAGTCTTCAGTCAGAGGCTTTTCCAAATTTAACTTCTATCAAAGGTCCTTCCTGTCCACGGCATCACCATTTATATCAACTCTGACTATATGAGTTACGCCAACATTTAGTTACTCTTTGTGATGAATAAGGTATCCTAGAATTACATTTTTAAAAGTGAATTAGCAGCCATTTGCTCTGTTGAACCTTGCTCTCTCCTGCTGTCTTGTCCTTTCTAACCTCAGCTGTGGTGGTTGCCTCTCCTATCCTGTCTTCCTCACCCTCTGCTTCACCTCTCCTGTCTAACTTCCTCCCCCTGTGCTACCCTTCCCTTCTTTGGCCCTTCTCTGCCCTCTCCATTCTTGCCGCTGTGCTGTACTCATATAGGTTCAAATAGTCTCCAAAAAGCTGGACTTCAGCCACGTCACCTCACGCTTGGGCTCCAAGGACAATATGAAGCATGTTCCTGGTGGAGGGAATGTAAGTACTGTCTGGGCCACAAACTCTGCTCAGAAGCTCCAGTCAGAAAGTCAACAACTCGACTCAAACCAGAACAAAGATGACAAATTAGACTTTAATCTCCTAACCAAATGTAATTAAGTTCCTTTGCTCACTTTTCTAAGTCAGGTGGTGGTTCCTTGAATAATCATTGTAAGGGATCCAGGTTCTTAAGAATTTCATCACCAGATGAGGTCCCTTCTGCTTTCAAAAAATCCAAAGCAGGACTCCAAGTTTCAAGTTAATTCAGAAAACCAGTGGGTGACGTCACTGAGGCTCAAAGCACACCCTATGGCACAAGCGACCCCCACCCCGAATGACCCTGCTTCACCTTCCCCATGCTTCCTTAAACTTCCCCTCTGTCGCCCTGTTCTGCCACTAACTCTGATTGGCTGTGACTGTTTTTTTTTGTATGTGTCATTGTGTCACATTCACCCAGGTGTTTTAGGCAGCACTGGATGTGCTGGATGTACTGGTCCTATCATGGGATGCTTTTCTGGCCCTGCTTTCAAATACAGTAACTTCTAAGACCGAAGCTTTAATGCATTCATTTTGATTAATTACATAGATTTTAACATGTTAAAAAATTTTATTGGTTTTTTTTGTTGTTGTTGTTTGTTTGTTTTAATAAAAGTTCTGGCCAGAACCGTTGTATCCGTGCGTTTTTGGTACACTCAGAAATCTGATGCACAAGCACCATTTGCAGAGGACAGTGATAGACGATGAAGTTGCTTCTCGTGACCCACTGGGGGTTCATTTCTGCTTCAAAAGATCCATCTGATTGAGCCCTGTTGTGTTCAGGTTGTGCTAAAAGGAGTTAGCTCATCAATGAAGCTATTCAAGCTTAAAATATCGCATTTCCAAACATGTAGCAGCAGCACAGACGTCCCCAGCGCTAATGTCAGCAACCACAGTCCACATTTCTAAAGAAGCTCCATTAATGATCGGGAGTTCCTGGAACACTGGAAAGATGAATGGATAGAGTATAACTTTTTGTAGCTTTTTAAATGAAGCTCTCATTTTTATAATGTTTTCTCAAGCTTGAAAAACTGACTCTTTCTAGTTTTCCTTCCTGAGATGAAGTAAACCTGGCAAAGGACCCTAACGTCAGTCTGTGCTTTCAGACTAAAAACTGAACTAAAAAAAATCTTTTTATCGACTTCAACAGGTGCAGATACTCAACAAGAAGGTGGACGTAAGTAAGGTGACTTCAAAATGCGGATCCAAGGACAACATCAAGCACAAGCCTGGTGAGCCAAGACTTGCTCTGATGCTGTTGTGTTAGTTAACTTTATAAATAGCATTTCCTCTTTTGAGCATATACGTCTTAAACCTGTGAAGTCATTTAAAATACCAAACCTTTACTTATTTCCCTAAAGAAGCTTTAATTGGCCAGTGAATGATAGAAACAATGGATAAAGAATAAATGTGTCATTTTAAAACATAACTGAAGGGAATTTTAGACCTTGTATGGGAATTTTGGGCTTTTTAATTACTTTTATGAGCTAAAATTGAGATAAGGTTTTAAGGCTTTGAATACATTTAAAGTCTGCAGAATCCTCCATGTAGAATTATTTGGCATGAAAGGTCAGTACCATGTTTGAAGTGAACAAAACACTGCATATGAACACCTACAGCTCATGGCATGGCCAGGCATAGTGGTGAAAAGTTAATAATTTGGGCTCGTTTTACAGACACAGGACCAATATCTTTTGCAGTAATTTTGACAAGCCATTAGCTCCTTTGTATACCAAGCTAGTCTAGAGTTAAATATTAGAGACTATTTGTTTGAAAACTGAAGCTTTGTTGAAATTAAGTCATTAACAGGACAATGACGCCAAGAGGGTTGGTGAAATGGCCTAGTTAAACTTAGTTATTCTCTTGTTTTTGTGATGTATTAATAATACCAGGTATAAATTCATGAGACCCTGGTGAAGTTGTTTGCTTCGCATGTTCTCTTGATGTTTGATTATCAGTCTGATTGTTATTGTGCACTGCAGGTGGAGGCGTCATGAAGCTCGAGTCCCACAAAGTGAACATTAGGGAAAAGGCTCAGCCCAAAGTGGGGTCAGTGGACAATGTGAGCCATTCACCTGGAGGAGGGAATGTCAAGGTGAGGCGAGCATGAAGAGTCGGCCTGTAGGGCAGAAACTGCTGTTTCTACGCTGCTGATATCTGAACAAAGCTAAGAGCTAAGTGTCTTCATTCCCTGCATGTCTGCAGGTAAATACTAACCAGTGGGGCACATGGTTATTCCTGTTGAATTTACGTTGAATTTACGCCTTTACCCAGTTTCATGAGATCAAAAACGAGTCATACAGTTAAATCAACCAATTTTAATAAAATTTTGTATGAAGTGCAGTCTAAATCTCTTAAAAACAAAAATTTAGGTATTCATTTTATTCTGGTTTCAGCTGTAACCAACGGGTACCCACTCAAAGCATCCTCAAAGTGTTTCCAAAATATTTGTATCTTACACATTAACTTTTCTCTTTTGTTTTTTTTTCTCTCTCGTTGTAGATGTAAGAGCAGACTTCTAGGGTGTTGTCTTGTATTATTTCTATCCTTCTTTTTCTCCTGCACTCTTATTTCCTTCTTTCCCTTTAGACATTTTCTTTCTTTTCCTTTCTCTTTCTTTTCCATCTCCATATCTATTACATTTGAAATAAATCCAAAGCAATTTCTAATAAACTCTTGCACACTTGTGAAAGTAAATCTGTTAGGTCTCACCTCAGCACTGAGACAAAATAGCGCTATAAAAATGAACTGAATTTAATTAAAATTTTAATGGAATTGAATTCAAGCTACAAAAGGCACTTGGATCACTGCTGAAACTGCTGGCAGAGCATCCATGTGGTCTCATAGATGTAACTCTTTGTGCTTGGTAGACTTGGTTCTAATGGTTGCTTCAGTTTGAAGTCAATGAGGGAAGAGTTAAAACATTCCAAATGTTCAAAGCTGTGTGGGTTCAAGGTTCATACTCAGTATTTCACACCAGCTTTTCCAGTTTCCTATTCTTTTGATGCTAAAATCTTAGCTCTTTTGGCTTTGTGTGATTCCATCTCTTACCACCAGCCTGAAGTATTTACCTTCACAGGAAAACTTGTCTGACTGGGATTTTCTTGCCAGGTTGTTCCATCCCCACCAACTGACATACCTATCTGTGTGTTTCTAGGCTGAGGGACCGGAGGAGACAGAGGGAAATGCAACTCCCATGACTAGCAGCCTGGCTCCGGCCCTGGACCCCAAGATGGGGCCGACAGGGACCCCCAATGCCCAGGAGAATGGGCTGAAGGACGGGGCTCCCAGTGATGGTGAGGGTGTCCGAGAGCCCCAGGCTCTGGACTCTCTAATGCCAGAGACAAGTAAGTTTCTATATGCGCTCCAAGTTTCCACTTTAGGTTTGATGACCTCATTGGAAACTCAGATGGAGGAGACTGACAGAAGAAGTCAAAGATGCTCACAAATGTTCTTTTGCCAGGATCTATCCCCAAGACCAGGGGTTCCCAGAGCTGAGGGTCAGATGAGAGCTGCTCTTATTGGTACAGCTCTCAGTTGAACTAATTTTACTTTAAGGACAGTCCACAGCATTTCAGGAGGATTGAGACTGAGGACATTCCAGGAGGCTAATGTTAACCTGCTAGACCTTACAAAAGTAGTTTAATGTGTACTGGGTAACAATTTTCCCACTCTTTCCATTTTGCAAACTGATGATTGGTCCTCCATTGTCATGATTCCACCAATTGTGAAGCGCCAAAACAGACCCACACCATGATGACACTCAAACTGTGCTTTGCAGTTGGTAGTGTTCATAGGTTTGAAAGCCTTATGTTGACTCCGTCATGGTGTTAAAGCTCCCACATACTCAGGCATACTGTGCGTATTCTGTGAGCCGCACGCTTTGTCCGTTTACGGTTAAGAATTCATAGTCAAGCATACCGATTTCCCACATTTCTCATGACAAATTTCTTTTATATATCTAATTCGAAAGAAGCTAGCTGACATAGCTCAGGCGTCTTCTGGATCTGCCGGGGAGATGGAAGTCTGGACGTATGAAGGTCTCCCTCAATCAGGTTCCAGATAAGTGGATAACAAGTAGCACAAGATGGTGCTGACTCAACATCAACCTCTCGGTGCAGCATACAAAACAGTTGAATGTGAACCCAGTTACCTCTGAGCAGTTTACTTTGAGGCACCAACTATGGAAAAACTGACCTTTGCGCGGACATTGAGTTCGCCTCGATTACGTCGGGGTGAAGTTTGCCAGAGTATGTGGGAGCATTTATCATACAGTATCATCTCTGCGTATGCTGTGCCTGAATGCATCTGTATTTTTCATGAATTCAGTCCATCTGATTATATTTTGACTTTTTATCTTACAGGCATCTAATTCTGCTATCCCTCTGCCCTCCTCATTTCAACTACCCCCTATAACGTCACCGCCTCTCCCTCCCCTCTTTTCCTCACTGTAAATATGTTTTTTTTTCCTTCTCCTTGCCTCACTTTTACTCCCCCTCAACCCCCCGTTCCCTTCCCCCTAACCCTTCTGCTGCAGATTGAGTCTATCAAGCTCAACTTCCGCGAGAATGCTCGCTCTCGCACGGACCACAGCGCTGACATCACCATCTGGCCAGCCCCCCCAGGACTATGGCAACAGTTCCCGCCCACATGGTTCCTCGTTCTCCCCGCATGGTCAACCAAAGCCACCACCCAGATTCTTGCCTATCGAGTCTCAACTCCCCCTTTCCCCCCTCCTTACTGCACCTACAGGTGGAGGTCCGGGGGGACAGCAGCGGCGTCTCCGTGAAGGGATCCCAACTTTTTCAACCCCATTTAATCTCATGTCCATTATTGGAAAATTAGAATCATCGTGCAGTAGTGCTTCTTTCACATCGTCATGCGTCATTGCCTTCATCATCACCGCCACTTTCATGTATTTACCTGAAGTAACTTTAGACTCTGACTGGTCCTGACCGGTACTTTATGTGAAGGAAAATTCCAGGACGGCAATGATCTCTCTGAGTCTGGCATCTTGGAATCGCTGGCTTTCACGTGGAAACCCGGTGGTGGGACCTTCTAGAAAAACCACCATCATTCCCCCCTGCACACCCACCAGGTGGCAGCAGCAGTCTCTTCAGTAGTGACCAGAACAATTCGGCTCTCCTATTGGATTCCCATTTTTTTCCTTGTGATTTAAGGAGCCGTTTTTTCCCCTCTGTAGCCACATATGCTCTACTTCTGTAACGTTGTAGTAATTCAGTATCCATTTCATCATGGCTTCCTCTTTCTTGATCATCATGCAACCATATGCAAGCGGACTTAACAAAAAAGAAGGCTTTGAATCATTTTAGCCAATTTAACTCTTTATTCTCTGTGTTTGTGATGAGGTGTTTGATTGAAAAGATTATATATAGAAATGAGCATCTGTGTTCTGTTTGGATCCTCTTTATTTCCTTCTTTCCATCAAGTTCCTTGACAATAGAACTAGGTTGTATTTATTATATCAATGCTATTCATAGAAAAGCAATACCACATGTGTTTTATTTCCTTTTCATCAAGTAGTGCTCAGAAAATCTATGAAACACGCACATGTTCTTGCAAACTAAGACACACAGTGTGAAGGAGATGAAGAATGTCGTAGAACGTTGAGGAAAAGGTTGATAGATGAAATACAAAAGGAATTTCAGAGTCGAGGTTAAATATCAGATACGTGGTCAGTGTTGTGACTGAAGAGGTTTTAAATAATATAATGTAGGACGTTTGCTGAAGCCAAGAAGCTTTCACTGAGTCCAGAGGGAGATGAGGGCGATACAGTTCAGATTGCTTCTGAAACAAAAGGAACCAAGTGTCTCATATGTGCCTCCAGTTTGTCTTACCTTAACAAAAAAAGAACCCCAGTAGATAAGAGTGATGCAGTTTCACGCCTAAAACAGCTTAGAGAGAGAGAGAGAGAGAGAGAATATGGTGGCAGATGAAGAGTTGTTCTGTTCTGAGCAGTCTGGTTCTGGTGTTGCCCTGGTTGACTGTTCTATTTTTAGGTTTTTCTGTGCAGGTCAGGTTAGTGTGGTTTTGGGAATTCGCTCAAGATTCAGTTAAATTTAGAAATCATCTACAGTACTGTGTGTTCAGTGCTCTTCTTGTTGGTGTACTGCCATTGGGATATGGTCTTACTTTATTCTCTTCTCTTGTAGCAACCTGTTGCCTCCTGATGCCTTTCTGATGCATGGCTAGAAAGTAGAAACTCAACCCCAAACTCAAAGCTCATGGATTTTACTCCAGGTGTTGTGTTTGTGCTTGCATAATTTTAAAAATAGAAATTAACAGGAAGTTCTTGTGATGGTTTGGTTTTGAGATTTAATTATGCTGCTCCAACATTGTACATACTGATTACGCGACTTAACTATTGTTGAAAATCTTTTAGCCAAATGATATTTTGGTAGGTTATCAGTGGTCATTTGATTTGTAAAATATGTTTATCAATACTTTTAATATTTTGCTTTGATATATCCAGGATATTATAGGAAATATATATTATTCTCTTTAGCTAATACATACATATCACAATATGTAGTTATTACATGGAGCTTGTTAGCAAACAATGCTACATTAGCAATTTTTTCAACATGTTAAGCAAACAATTTTAAGCTTACCATTTTACTTATAGCCAGCTTTTCAAAAACTATTTGTCTTCTAATATTTCCGTATTTTACAGGCTTTACCATGGTAACCTGCTAGCTAACAGCTTCACCTGCCAGCTAGCGACACTTAGCTAATCTAATTTGAGCATGAGTTGACATTTTTTTGCTAGTACACTCTAAAAAATGTCATTGTCAAAATAATTTGGTTCTAAATGTGGTTACTAATTCATGAACTAGAAACCAAACTAGCACTGAGTTCATGAAATAGCACCAAAATGCAACATTTTAAAATGTTGAACCAGCTACTGAATATTTTTTCTGTTCAAGTAAAAGTGCTTTATTATTATAATAAAACTATGTTACTGATTGTTTTGGATTAAATTTAGAATGTAAATTGTCTATGTAATAGACTAAAGTGACATTTTGTTGAATATCAGTACCATACCTGGAGTCGGTTAAGGGCTCTGCATGGTCACACCGAACTGTCGAAATCAATTCTCAGTGTTGCCGCTGCCGCATGACAGAAATCTAGTCATTTTGTTCTCAGCTTTATGTCATCAGTCTCTTTTTGTCACAACCCCCTTGGCAAACTTTTCACTCCTCTCTTCGTGGAAAACTATCATGTGATTAGTCTTAACTTCGTAGTTGTGTTTACACGGAAAACAACGCTACTCAGCGGTTCGACCATTAAGGGCCCTTAACCCTCTTGTTTCTTGCTCCTTTTCATAAGCCCAAAACTAGTCAGCCATTTTTAGATCAGAGCAAATTTACCATCATAAGACTGTTTCAGTCTCAGAGATGCCACTGTAGTTTATGAAAACTCTGAGAAAGTCAAAGAATGCTTGAACCTCTTGCAAAAGCAAATCCTCGCTTGAAAAATATTTTACATGTTACTGACTGCGTATAATCTCACTTAAAAGTAACAGATCAAGTTCATTTTACTAAGTAGTGTAAAACTAAAGGCAGGTACTCACTGGTACTTAAATTCTAGTTTTATTCTTCTTTTTCACATAGATGTGGGCTCTGGATATCTAATATTCAGAAAAATTCAATTGTCACTGCAATTATTAAATTGCAGTGATAATTGAATTTGAGTTTATTAAAACTCAAATTTATTAAAGACAAATTTAGTTACACCTGCGTAATCCTTTAAAAGAGAATATGTTGTTCAAAATATTTGACAAACCTGCCCTTATCTCTTATCTCTAAACCTGGTAAAAAGTGCATCTCTTTAATCTCTGTGCGACTTCACATGCTTATTTTGGATTAGCTTTTCAGATCCTGAAGTCAAGATAACATCATTCTGTTGTCACAAAGCTTTAATGATCCATCACAAGAGGTATTGTCAAGAATTCAAAGTCACACTTCAGAATCTTTATGTAAAGGAATTTTTTTTATCAAGTTGATATGTTGCTGTTGCTTTGATGAAACTAAACTGCACCTTAATGCTTTTAATCATATATCAAAGAGGATTAATTGTGATGTAGTGGTAATTCCACTTTTTATGAATAGTAACTCGAACATGAATGAGCTTTCGCTTGGTAACAGTAACCTGTTTGTCAGTTTTACCTGATTTCTTCATATCGTTCCCATTATAGTTCCTGTAAGTCTAGTAATAAATTGTACACATTCTGACACACATAAGCAATAGCTTGTAATTTCATACGGAAAAAGTTGTTGTTGCTAAAGGCGTAGCTTTGATCTCACGGCTATTTTCTATCTGAGCTCTTCCACGTGCCTGTCCGTAACTAAAACCCAGCTTTGCTTCTAGCCACAAGTTTCTATTCGCCTCTACTTCTGAGATTGTTCATAGATGCACTGTTATTCGCCCTGAAAACTACGAACAAACAACGTACAGCGGCAGTTATCGGTCCGTAGGCGGGAACCTTGCTTTAATTTCCACGTAGCTTTGCTGGTTTTTATGGGAGGAAGCGTTTTTATCATGACTGTTATGGCTGTTATTCTGAATACTTGTGACAACATGGTAAGCTTTGGCCTGTTTTTTGTTTTGTTTTATTTTTCGAAAGGGGGCCACTGAAGTGAAAGAATGTCTGTCGAGATAAATTGTGCTAAAGACGCAACACTTTTGTACATGTATTTATCGTTGTGTTCCTGTAGCCTCGTGGCGGTTTCGCTCTCATGGTTGAAGGGGCTCGAGGTGTGAGGGTTTTTTTTTGTTTGTTTGTTTTTTTTTGCTGCAGTTTTACAGTTAGCATTGGAGAAGATACCTGTCAACACAAATCTGTATTTGATTTCATTTGAAGTGCTGTAACGGCTTTATACATAAATACTGAAGTGGTATTATAGAACTTAATTAATTACAATATTTTTAACATATTTTCTTGTACTTGTGTGTGCTGCCACAAGAAGCCCAGTCTTAAGAGATGAAAATAATGGAGAGAATAACTTGAAAAGTAAGAATGCAGCGACCCTGCTGGTTTAAGGATAAAGTTAAATGGAACTGGAATTAAAAATTGATGTACATGAGGCTGACAAGTTAAGGGAGACGATACTGGCTAAGAATGGCACTTACAGAACAGCAGCCTGTCTGAGAGAGAGCCTAACACACAGTTAGAGCTAGACAACTCACTGTAGCACCTGAAACCTTTCCGAGGAGCGTCGTGGAGCTTCAAATAAACATTTAACACTAGCTAATGAATAACTGCTATACCTGCAGAGCATGCTGAAAACCAACAATGGCTTGTGTTAGGTAGACTTTCTCTCATTTACAGAACTTCCTCGATTTTTTTTTTGTTTGTTTGTTTTTTGTGTGGGATTATGTTTTTCTCAATATTTTGAGTTTTAGTTTTGGTTTTGAAAAAAAAAAGTGTTTATTGTGATTACTTGTTAATTAGTGATGTGATTATTAAGCATAAAATAAATTGGACTAAATTTCATATTTGTGTTAAATTGTATTCTTTGCAGTTGTGGCTCAAACATGCACAGTGACCAGTTTTTGCTAATGACTACAAAAAAAAAACTTTTAGTTGGAAAAATTCTTGACAAAAAGCCTTTTTCACTATATCTTAGCCCTGACACAATTGATCATCTAACTTCATATGAGCACATGTAAAGTTGGGAAAGAGTCCTGCTGAGTCCTAGCACTAGGACAATCTTCTCCTGCCTGCAGATTTCTGTAGCTGCCAGTGCAGAGCTTGCGCAACATCAATAGCAGGTGAGTGTGGGTGCATCTGAATGCACAGTTAGCTGCATCTCTGATAAGTGCTCAAGTATCTCCCAGGGGAAAATATTGAAATTTTAGACCTGCTGTCAGGAAACTTATTAGATCTGAACCCCACTAAGAATCAGGATGACTTCACGTAACAGGAAGAGGAATGCTGTTTCCCTCTTTCCGTTTTAACTTTTTTCCACTACTTCCCTTCCATTCTTTCCCTCACCACATTGTTTGGTGTGTTTTTGCATTACTTCTGTTAGACGCTAGGGGGCAAGCATGTTTTAACTGATATATAAGAAGGAAGAAGACACTCCCATATACTCCCATGTATTACCGCCAGTAGGCGGCGGTAATACATACCTAACGTCAAGGGGGAAAAATCAAGAAGAAGACGACGGTTACCGGGGTAACGTTAACATCGCTCGAGCTACTGAATGTTAGCTTCAGTTAGAATGGTGTAGCTTTTCTGCTTTCATTTAACGGGTTCTACATTATTTTTTGACCACACTGCAACAGTCGGAGACCGGAGCAGCTTCAGTAACCAAAGGAAATCATCAAAGGAAACTAATTAAAGGTTCGGAACTGAGATACATTTTCCGAGGCTAAAGGTAAACTGGTAATGTTAAGCAGTAGTTTGAGGCTGAACTAAAAGTCATTTTGACATGAATATTCGCAGGATTAGAAAAATGTTTAGATTACAGGAGCAAAGAGCTTCAAGACAAGCGAGGACGTTAAAAGGATAACTGCTCCTCTGGTCTAAAAACGTAACTGTAATATCGATGTGACTGTTCGCTTGTTATCAGTTATCCATCCCTTTGTTTCAGGCATCATGGCGAGCCAGAGACCACCTTCCGGCATTGCGAGGCCGATGAGTCGGAGTGGATCTGCGGTTTCTGGTGCCGGGAGACCCCCGACAGCAGTGCGACCTCCTCCCACCGCTATACGTGTACCAACCGGGGTAAAAGCTCCGCGGCATCCCGGAGTCTTAGTTCTCATTGCTTAACAGCAAGTCAGACATGACGACTAAACTTTCACACTTCTACAGTGCAATACAAACCTTCAGTAAGCCCGAACCACCGAGGGAACATGTTGAATAACTAACATAAAGACTCAGATTCCTGTGTGACGATATGAATTTTTTTGTCATTAGTTTAAGAAAAAGCAATACTCTTCATCAGTTAAATAAAGGCTTGAATGTATGTATATAATATGAGTTCTAAAAATATATCGAATTCATGACCTGCTGTACTTGTATAAAAATAAGAAAATGCCAAACAGGAAAGATACCAATGCTGTCCTTACAGGACAACTGCTGCTACACATCAGTGGGTTTTTAATCAAAGAGTCATTCCTTTAGGGATGTTTTCCAGATGGTTCCAACTACCAGTGGGCACCCAGGTATGAGAGGGGCCATCCCTTCTCCTGGAGTCCTGTCAGCAACCATTAAAGTGGCTGACAGGCCCGTCACCCAGCAGGGCCTCAGTGGGATGAAGACAGGAATGAAAGGTATAGTTAAAGTGCCACCAGGCTTGTCTTTGTCTCTAAATAAACTGCTGTTTGTGGACGGGTTCCTTTTTTATGACCAAAAGTAACAAAGTCACCAAGACGTTACCTCTCTCTCCCTCTTTCTCTCTTTTCTGTCACTTTCCAACTTTGTCCCTCCTGGCTTCCCTTTCTGAAGGGCCTCAGAGACAGATTCTGGATAAATCCTACTACCTGGGTCTCCTCAGGTAACATGATAGCCAGCAGATTGTGGCCACATTTACCAACACAATCATTTCTTCTAATAAGCTGTTAAAGTGTGAATTTTTACTTTTAGTTTATGTAGGGAACAATATTGTTAGGAAAATAAAATGAAGCAAATTCACATGTAAAAGAAAAAAGAAAAAAAAAACTTGTGTGTTAGCTAAAGCAGCATTACATCTCATCCCTTCAACCTTTTCACATTTTCTAACATTACAACCACTGTCTTCATTTAATTTCACTGGTATCTCATTCAGTAGGCAAACAAAAATATTAATATCCTTATAGATTTAAAATTATCTTTTAACTCCACCAAGTGTATCCGATCACCCATCTTTAAAATGTCCGACCTGCCGATTCCAATTTTGGCTGATACCATTTTTATTTATTTTTTGTTTGTTTGTTTTTTTGTGATCTGAAAAGTTGCTTAGTTTAGTGACAGTCATTCAGACCTGGTGGGTCTGTCAGTCAGCTCTCTCTCTCTCTCAGCAGAGCAAAAAGAGACAAAATATGGAGAATATGAAGGGGTGTGAATAATTTTGCAAGGCACTGTGCTGTGTTACTGCAGAATATTTCAGAAATCTTTCCATATTTCAACTTTTAGGCGACACTATGACGTGAAAGTGAATGTTTCTCTTGTTTTCACCATTAGGAGTAAAATCAACGAGCTGACCACAGAGACCAGCAAACTGCACAAAGAGATAGAGAACTTCAACCAGGAGAACTCCGTCTATGTTTCCTATGAGAAAAGGTCTGTGATGGATTTATCCACTATTATAAAGATGCAATCAGCGAGTTTGAGATCAAATCCATTCGTATTATAAACCTTTTTCTGTTTGTGTGTGTTGCAGGGCAGAGAGTCTGGCTGCAGAGATTAAGGACCTGCAGGGCCAGCTTGCTGACTACAACATGGTAAACAGGAAGCACCTGTCTGCTGTCACCAAGACTGTAGCGTCAGTCTTGGTGATGATCTGGGAGTTTTTTTTTTTATTATTATTCTTATTTACATCAAATCTGTTTTCAGCTGGTGGACAAGCTAAACACCAACACAGAGATGGAGGAGATGATCAATGACTACAACAGGGTGAGCATGACCTGGTATTGGTTAGAAAAGTTGCCCGAGGACACATTCAGCATTGTTCCTCATTGCTTCCCGTTTTACTTTGTGTTTTCCCAGCTGAAAGCGCAGAACGACATTGAGGCACGAAGCATCGACAGCATCTTCACAGAGAGAAGAGAGTATGGATCATTCAGCTCATTTCACTATGTTTAAGCAGGCAGCGGTGTAACACAGGAACTGACTGAGGTCCTTCAAGGCAATGGCTTGCCAACAAAATATCACAGTAACCACGCAGGTTCATATTCACCATATCAAAATAGGGAAACCTAAACTTTTTCATCAAATATTCAGAATCAGGTCAGCATAAAATTGTTGGGCACACTTGAAGGAACAAAAGGCACATCCAAGCCTGTTTTTCATTTCCATCTTTTAACTTTTGTCTTTGATAGTGACAGCTGAAATCTGTCCTTAATGGAGTCAATTTGTGCCTGAATTTTGTCCCTGAATCAGAGTTTTATACTAAAACTCTGAACATAATATTACTCCTGGTAGTTAGATGATTTAATGAATTGCAGGAGTGGACAATCCATAGCACTGTTTAAATCATCTCAAGCCACTTTCAAGACATACAGGTCAAATTCAGATCACATCACATAGAAATATATATAAAAAATAAACATAATTCATGCAATTCCAATTATATACACACATTCATATTTGGATACATGAAGTCTTATTCAGTCATAACTAATAGAATACAGATTAAGATTAAGAAAACCCATCTGATTTCTTCAAAGCAAATGTGCTGACGGTGGGTAGGAAATAGTTTTAATGCATAAAATAAATGTTTTATGAATTAAAGTCATTATACACAAGTCTTACATTTTGTCATGGCAGTGCTACTTAATTTCATATATGTAGTTTTTATTTTTGTTACTGGAGGCAATTGAGGCTACCACTAACTATCTGCTAATATACCCTTGCTACCAAGCACTAGCATTTCAGTGTCAGTCATATATAAGTGCAAATTTATAATCACTTGGATGGATGATGTTAGTTTTTGCCATTGGCTCACTTCTGTTGCTAACTCACATGTGTGTCAATGCATTTTGTGCCAAAGAAATGTTGAAGCTTGGCACTCAGGGGGTTAAGGCTGTAGAGAGCCATAAGCAGTGTGAGAAGCACAAAGCTGCTCCCAAGAACCACAAACAAACCTCAGAAATTTCATCATTTTTGCTACATTTGATTGTAATGCACCAGGATCCCCCAAGCATCTGCGATATTTCTAGTTCTTTTGGTCTTAAATATTATTCAATGTTGCATTAAAAAGGTCTTAAAAAGTCTTTAATTTGATTTGCCAAAACCTGCAGATACCCTGTTCTTAACATGATTACACTGCTCATTTAATCAGACACGATGACACGGAGAAGGATCAGTTAACCTCAAACACTAATTCTTCACAGTACATAGAAGCTAAACAACAAACTTAGTTTACATAAGCTAGTTCTTTAGTTTATTAAACAACTACATTTACAGATCTAAAATTTATAGATTCAGTCTAATTTGATACCAGCCCCTCAATGAGATTCTGTTCCTCATTGTATCTCTTCCTCTGAATCCTCCGTCCTCTTGATGTATGGATCCTCAAAATATCCATCCTCCTCGTCTTGTTCCTGTATCCGATGACTCAGTTCCTCAAAAGTGAACGTCTGCTGGCTCTCGCACCCTCCTGTCTCAGTTGGCATGGTGTCCTGGCCCTCTTCTTCATCGTCTTCAACCAGTCTCCGATGTCTGTAGTTGTGGAAGCTTTTGTACCAGGAAGGTCCTTTGATGGCAGTGAGGATGAGTATACAGGTGGTCAGGCCCAAGGCGGCAATGCAGGCTGTGAACTTCCATGTGTGTCCAGATAAAGGTTTCTGACCTGGTTGCAGAGTGGAGATAAAGAAAATAAAACTGTCAGTTTACCTAGTTGTTTTTTAGAGACTTAGGAAATGTTGTGATCCAACTAAGGTAGGGTTCCGGATCAATATGACTGTTAGGAACTTTTGGGTGCCATGTCAAAGGGAAGAATGACTTGCATAGAAGAACAGTGCATCATAGAGTATGTCTTACGTTTGCTGACAGTACAATTATGACTTGTTGAAGTGGTTGTTGGCGTATTGTTGATTTCTTTAAATTGTTGAGAGGTGACTGGTGGTGTTGGAGATTTATGGTCCGTATGCACAATGACTGGTGATGATGTAGAACAAAGATTTATAGAATCCAGGAGATTTCTTCCTTTCTGCTCTGCTGGAGATGCACAGGTGACGTTTGGGCCCCCTAAAGACCAAGACATGGATAGAGTCATGCATGTTTTACTTAGATTTCTCAGCATCAGCTACTGAGAGGCTCTGTGTGTTTTTACAACGGAAGCTTGGTACCAAAAGAGATATTTGCTTCTTTCATCCTTCCAATGGTGTCAAGCAGAGAACAGGAACAGTTCCAGGGGTTTTCTTGTAGATTCAGGATCTGATGAGAACACCCATGTTAAGGTTGGTAGATGCCAGGAAACACTTTATCAAATTTGAATCAGTTTAGCTTACTTAAGATAAACAATTCAAGTTGTTGCCATCCATTAACATCAGTGGAAAGCAGTAATTGGACTGACACCTTGGGAAGGTGTATACCTCTAGTGCCTGAGTCTTCCATTATAATGTGACAGTCACTAATGTTGGTAATGTCTGTTACACACTTCTGTAACCATCTGTGGCCAAGAATCATATTTATCACCAAAACCTGCCTGCATGTGGAATAAATCCCAAACACATGAGGCCATTCTTTCAGAATTCTTGAGGATATTTAGTAAATCTGGACAGGTTAGGCAGCTTGCTGACTACAACATGGTAAACAGGAAGTACCTGGCTGCTGTCACCAAGACTGTAGCGTCAGTCTTGGTGATGGGAAGGTGTATACCTCTAGTGCAAAGCTTACCTTTAGACTTTTTAAGTTGATGAATGTCTTGTCACAGAGATCCGTCAACTTGTTGTTGGAAAGGTCCAGCTTTTCTAGAACATCCAGTCTAGAGAAAGCCTCAGGATCCAGACTGGAAACCAAGAATCATCAATTGATTGGAATTTGTTGTAGAACTGGACATCATACCCACTGCATTTAGCTTTCTTAGTTACCTGCTGATGTTGTTTCTGCTTAGAGATAGGACTCTCAGGTGTGATAGCCCAGAGAAGAATTTGGCTGGCACAGTAGTGACAAGGTTCTCACCTAAATACAGTTCAACTAGCGTTGTATAAGTAGCCAGGGCTTGTTGGTCCGTCTCATTCAAAGTGATCTGGTTGCCTTTGATCACCAGAATGGAAACATTTGACTTGTCATTTGGAGGGATGACTTGTAGAAGCTTATTTGTCATTCTTTTGACCAGCTGAAGGATGGACAATAATTAGAGAACCATAATCAGGAGAAAATGAAACATTGACATCAAATATGTTGGAGACCTGTCTATACTGGAACATTTTTTTTTCTAAAACATGAACGATTTTAACAGTGTGCGCCCCGCATCAACACGGAATCTACTTTTTTCTTTTAAACAGGTTCCAGAGTGAAAACTTTGTCCTCGTGTAGCACCTGTTTTGTGAAAACACCAACTTATTAGCCGACCTCTAACCCGACCTATATCGCCTAATTCGAGATACGTGTCAGTCTCAACTTTGTCATCACTCCACTTGGCGCTTTGTTGTTCGCCATTCTTGTTTTCTTGTAGCGTTTACCGCTGACCTTGTGTGGAGGCCATATGTGCATGCTTGTTCCATTCTCCTCTGGCGCGTTTTGATGGCTGTGTATGTGGCGACTGTTCCTGTATGGATGAAAATGTTTGTGGAAACACTCCTGTGTGGATGCGAGTGTTTTTGAAACGACAACCTGTTTTAGAAAAAGCGTTCCCATACATACAGGGCCTAAAACTTTTCATACCGGTGCATCGTTTGCTTCTCCGAATTCAGCCACTGCAGAAAGGCACAGAAGGAGAAGAAGCTGCCAACATCCGTCCATTGTTTTACTCTGGAGAGAATAAAAACCAAGATTCATAGAGGAAATCATACTTTACTGAAGTAGAAAATAATTATGCAGTCATTCTAATGGAGAAAGACAAAATATTCACCAAACAAATCTAGCTACAGAAAACTAAATATTTACTCATAAATATTTAATCACCCAGGAAGCCATTACCTAGTACTTGTTGGAACACCTTTGTTGTCGAGCTCGGCAGCAGAATGTTTCTTGCAGGGCTTTGCAGTCTCCTAAAGTGGGATTTTGGTCCTCATATGAGTACAGAAAGTCATTTTTACTAGCTTAAAGCTTCATCATCAGATTTCTCTTCTTTAACTGCTCCTCTGTTGCCTTGGCGCAATGCTAAGGATTCTGCTTTCCGTATAGCATAGAAACTAAATCCAAAAATGCTGAATCCACAAAACGCATCTGTGCAACAACGGCCTGGACTTGTGGCTAATAGTGTCTTACACAAGGATATGACAGGCTCATAAAGATCAGCTGACACACAGGACCAGAAGTTGCTTGGAAATGAACATTAATGCAACACAGAAAAGCTGATATAAGCTGTTTATTTAACCGAACACACACTCTGAGAGTCTTTAGCTGTACTAGTACATACTTAAAAAGACACTTACCTGGGTTTCAGCATGCACACATTCAAACTCCTTCACCTGTTGTCCATAAGCAGCCAGCACACCCAGTGACCCTTGCTCCCTGTGTAACTTAGATTGTGCTACACTCTGTTCCTGCTAGCGAATCAATCAAGTCAGTCCTCCTAACTGGACTTCCTCATTGGTTTACTTCCTCAGTTGAGGCTGAACATGCGCTGAGGAGAGATTGTAGTTATATTGGGAATCCTCAAGGATTATTGATATGGAATCGATCAGAAATGTACGGCTTCCTGACCACAATTTGATAATGATACTAATGTGGTTCACCAGCCCAAGTAGCTAATTCAGAGACGCCTTAAAAAAAGAACTAAACATAGGCTGAAAAACTAAAAAAGTTTTCAAAAATAGAAGCCGACTATTCATCTCTTATTCATCGTTTGCTTTGAATTTAATTTAACCTCAAATATCCAGTGGTCAGTACTTTTTTTCCACTCATAAGCACACATTTATTAAACCTGGCTAAATAAAACAAGAGTTTCTGAAGAAAGATTGAGCCATCTCCTGTTTTAGTTTCGGAGAAAACATGCAAAACCACTTTCAAGAAATCAGACCGCTTTCTTTGTTTCAGTGATTCTGTTTTGATTTGTTCTTGTAAAAATATTAAAAATTCTGAGGTTTTCCATACTGACACATCAGATTCTACAGCCATCCCCACTCTTTATCCAGTATCTCCTGTAGCACCAGTTATCTCTGTATGATTTCATCTGCCTGATATTGTTATGGAGACCTTTGGCCAACTCCTCTTTTGGAATCCCACCACAATATTTCCCTTTATTATCTGTAACTTCTAGAACTAAATTCTCTATGTCTGATCTGCATCGCTGATGTCCTCCTTTAACTTTGTCATGCCTAAATAATTCCAGAGATATCCCTGATGGTGATATGTTCTTGTTTGACCTGCAGGAGAGAAGAAGTCATCCGGGCGATCGAGGAGGAGATCAGAAGGGAGAGGCAGGTGGCTGAGGAAGTTGTCCAGGCAATGCCTTCAGCAAAGCGGGACAAATATTTCTCCATGACAACAGCCAATGAAGAACTGCTGCAGGTATGTCTATAAAAAAAAACAAAACAATAAAAACTCCCCAGAAATGATCTATGATTACCTTGCCTCTATGTTTTTGGTTTCTTTTGCAGGAGCTTGCGGTGCTGCAGGAGGAGCTGGACGTTCTGGTAACCAGGAAGGAAGACTATGAAGCGGTGAGTTTGGGCCAAAAGAACGCAGCACTGAATCAGGTCCAGGTCCATCATGTATCTTCCCTCTGTAGGAGCTGTCCCACTCACAGATAAAACAGGAAATGGTTCGACTTCACGAGACACTGGCATCGCTGGAGGGGAAACGCAACGCAATGGAGGACGAGCACAAGAGCCTGGGCTCCCCCCAGGAGGAGAGGGAGAAGCTGCTGAAGCAGGTGGAGCCTCTTTGGGACGATACGTTTAGGGTTACAGGGCGAGTTCTGGTTTGGTCTCATCTGACCAAACCAGAACTCTTTTCTACTGCTGAAGCAAATCAGTGATCTTTCTTCTCTGTTGCTTCGTTCCCATTAACCTTAAAATTACACAATTTGGCATTTGGAAAATAAATTTGCTCAATGGAAACACTGCAGCTTCGAAAAAACTAATCTGTCGATATGGAGATTTTGCTTTTTTGAACGAGGTGGTTTTTCTGCTGTATCAAAATTATTCCTGTATTTTGCAAAACTGCAATGGAAACACTTTTTTCGCATCACTTCCACTTCCTGTCATGTGGTCAATAACAGGATGTTACTACTGGCGGAAAAGACGAAAACAAGAGGAAGTGAATGGAGGATGACAGCTCGCCATTTTTTTATTGTTTATTCATGTGGACTTATTTAATGGAAACACTAACTGTGAAATTGTGTTTCAACTTTAGTGGAATATCAACAAAGTTTTATGCACATTTACAAAGAGAACGTAGCTTGTGAGAAGATATGCTTCTAAAACCTGCAGCTTTTGTTCCAAACTCAAAGCAGTCTGCTAAAACCTTTTATCCAGAAACAACAAACACACAGGAAACATGGAGAGAGCAGAATATTAACAATATGCTGACATCATCCTCACTGCTTGGGGAAACGTTCAAACTGGTCTGGCTTGAAAATGAGAGAAACATTTCGCATTGCCAGGGATTAAAATGGACATCTACAAGAGGAAACAGCACCTCCTGCAGGCCAAATAGGGAGTACATCAACAAATGTTGAAAAATATATGCATTTGTTAAATTAAAAATATGATTTTGATATTAAATTGACCAATCATTTGAAAAATGTGTAAGTAGACTGATTTTGTTGAATCCAAACTAGTTTGATTAATCTTTGTCTGTTGTTTTCTTCTTTTCAGGTGAAGGAGGACAACCAGGAAATAGCCAGCATGGAGAGACAGTGTGTATTCACACTTTGTTAATTTAAAAGCTTAGAGCCAGCTTGATATAATCGTGTGTGTGTGTGTGTGGGGGTGTGTGTGTGTGTGTGTGTGTGTGTGTGTGTGTGTGTGTGTTTGTGTTTGTCTCAGGCTTACTGAGATCAGAGACAGGAGGAGACAAATTTCAGAGGACATCCGGAACCTGGACCAGGACTCAGAGGCAGCTCAGGGTAATGCTGGTGCATGATGCTCTAAGCTCGTTGTGTGTCTTGGACCATTCTTATTGTTTTTTTTATTTTTTTTTATTAAATGTATAAATGGAAATGATTAGTCTTTTTTTCTGTCATCAGGCGAGTGCCAACAGAAGTACAAGGAGCTGAAGAGGAAGGAGGAGGAAATAGACAGTGAGTTCCAGTCAGAGAGAGAAAGACAGACGGTGACAAATCCATCATGATCGACATGTGGCCTTTTTTAGCATTTTTATAACAACTGATGGCAACACTGTGCTATAAAATTATACTATAGACATATAGTATAATGTGTCTATAATTCTGTTAGTATAATTCTATTTTATACTATAGAACTATACTAAAGTATAATTCTATAGTATAAAATTATACTGTAGATATAATACTGTCCCTTTAAAAGCTACATCTTGTTGATTGTTTTATAAAAGCTTTTAAAGGGTAAAACATGAAGGGGTGAATACTTTTTCCAGACACTGTGTTCCAATCGATGACTGTTTCAGGGTTCCTGGACTCGTTTGAGGAGTCCAGAGCCGAGGAGCAGGAGAAACTGACCAGGAGCCAGGAGGGCATTGTCTCTCTGCTGGAGCACTGCAGCAGGGTGAGAGAGAGACAGATGATGATGATGATGATGATGAGGCCTGATGAGGAGGAGGATGATTTAAACTGGAGATGTGCTCTGTGTGTCCAGAACATGTTGCGGCTGCGCCACGTCGACACGGTGACCGCCAGCGAGCTGAAGAACATGCAGGAAGTGCTGGTCAGCAAGGAGACGGAGGTGGTCCAATCAGAGAGCACCGCCAGAGGCCTGACCACAGGTCCTTAACTCAGACGCTCCCAAACCCAGAGGAAAGTAAAATATTTTATCTGCTGACCTGGCGCTGTCCCCCTGCAGAGTCCCGCCGGCTGCAGCAGGACCTGGAGAAGGTTCAGCAGCTGGAGGGGAAGATCAGCGCCGAGCTCAGCACCCTGAAGGAGCAGGTCAGCACCATGGAGACGGAGCTGCTCACCTACAGAGACCTGGACGCCCTGAGGCGGAGCGCTGATGACAAGAGGAAGGTAGGACCCGCCTCTCCTGGGACACAGCAGCACCTCCTCACCAAACACTGAGCGCCTGCTTTGTTCTGCTGCTTCAGAGGCTCCAGGAGGAGCGGCTGACCCTGAGTCAGCGCAGAGACTCCTTCCTCCAGCTGCTGGAGGAGATGAGCCTGAAACATGAAGCCCTCAAGACCAAGCTGCAGGAGAACGAGACGCACGCTCAGGTTAGAGCGGCAACACGTCCAACCGAACGCTCTCAGCACATTTGTTTCTTTCAGGAACTCAGCGGTGTGTGTTTGTGTGTGTGTGTCTTTGGTGTCTCAGCTGACCAACCTGGAGAGGAAATGGCAGCACTTGGAGCAGAACAACTTTGTGATGAAAGAGTGTATCCTTCACAGATCGCACCAAACAGTTCAAGTTAAAATGCTGTTTCCACTAATGACTTAATAGCAAAATGTTAGCATTTTTGCTAGCTTTGAAAATATTTGGCACTTAGCCTCCCCTAAATGTATTTTTTAAACGACTGACTTATTAGTCTATACAGCAGCATATTAGTAATTGATTACAATTTATTAATTAATCATATAAAAATGTCACATTATGCAGATTTTTCATTTAGCCTCTTTTTTTTGAACATATAGTCTACTCTAGTTAAATAATTTAACAATTTTTTCAATCATCAATTCATCATGATTAATCTTTCAGTTCTGCTTGGTTGTTTTATAAACTTTCAGCTGAATAAAGTTTGACATCTCTGAAGTTTTCTTTGACTGTCACAAATTCAAGTAGTTAGATGTTTATAAAATGCATGAATTATATTAACATTAAATTGGTGCCCAAGAGTTGGAGTCTTTCAAGGATAGCTATAATTAATGGTAGCATTAGCATTAGCTTCCGTTAAATACCATTGCTAATGCTATTGGTAGCATTAGCAAAACTTGGTATTTCAGCACAACTAACTTTTTATCTGTGTTCACTACTGAATACCAAGCACCTTCATGTCTCTTCAAATACACTTCAAAATATGTATAAAAGTAAAAATTAGCAGTATGAACTATAATTGTGGCCATTTGAGATTATTTCTAAGGAATCTTAGAAATAAAGGAATCAGGAATCACAACAATTTAATTATGGGAAGTAGGAATGTTGCCTTACTGAACTTTCTTTAACTTTTCTTTCAGTCATTGCTTCCAAAACTCAGGAGAGCGACTACGAGTCAGTTGCTAAGGTCGTCTACCAGCAGGTGGCAGACTACAACAAGAGCCTCATAGAGGCGTTACAGAACAACAGGAACTGACCTATATTCTCATTAACTTTGTGTTCAGTATCAGGTTAGCAATACAGTTAAAGTGGAAACTTCTAGTTAAGGTTAGCTTTCTGGGATCATTTAAATTGTTAATGTCACTTCTGATTGGTCAGATTCTTTTCCCAAATCAGTAGAAGCTTCATTTGTCAATAAAGCCAGACTCGTGTTATGCATTGGACTAAGATGATGTGATGCTTGACAGAATATTTTCTAGAAATTTGAGTTGTTTTCTGAAAGTTGATTTCTGGTGAATTTTGAATAGAAATGTAAACTTGTTTATATCAATCAAAACACAGCCACTGTTGCAACAATAAAGTCAAAGTAACTCAGAACAATTTCCTTTTTTTTGTTGCATTTATTGCTTATAATTAAAGAAAAAGAAAAGATCAACAATTTGCATAAAATCCAAATTCCACTCTAGAAATATATTTTTGACCTTTCCAAAGTACAGTAAACAGAACGGCTGAGGGTGGCAGCAGAGGGACAGTACGGCGTTGCTCAAACGGGCCGTTTAGAGCGACGCGTCCTCAGTATGTACACCGGACTTCCTTCTTGATCCACACCGGCAGTCTGAGCGCTTCTGATCTGGAGCTCAACACGACCTTCAGATGGGAGGAAGGACGTTTGATCTGAATTGCTGGAGACAGATCAGCAGCAGATGGGGGACGAGTTTCTGGATCGGAGAGCAGTTTTCCACCACTGGAATCTCCCAGCAGTCACATTCAGGAATAACAGGCGTGAATGCATAGATCAGTTGCAGTGACAGTAGGCTGACAAATACACACACACACGCACACACAAATAAAAAAAATCAAATAAAAGCAGCACGTTGACGAAGCCCTGAAAACAAGGTGGCTGTAGGACTGAACACTTCCTGAGCCCTGACCTGTCCAGGTTTAGAATCACTACGCCGAACAACGAACACAAGCAGGAAAAGGTTTGAATCGACACTCATGAAGAAATTTCTCACAGCTCTGTAGCTCTTATTAGCCACTTAGTTTAAAGTCAAACACATGACAAATTGAGGTTTTTTTTTAAAATGGGAAAGCTAAGTTAATTCTAGAGATGCACCAATCTATGACAGATTTCCCAAGCTAGGAAATAAAAACAGGAGCAGCAGCTCATCATAACAAGAAACATTCACGTCTTAAATGATGTCAGATATGAGAAGCTCATCTAATCGAGATGTGAAACTGTAAACATAAATTTTTCTCTTTTTTAAAGGAGATATGATTTTTTAAGGATAAATCCCCACTATGGGATGAAGCTACATGTTTCATGTAATAAGATGTTATACGAATGTTGTTTTAAATTAGGTTTGACCAAAAACATTTAAACAAAATCAAACTCGATTGTAACTCTTGCTTTCAACCACGTCTGGACTGAAGTAAATCTCTATAAGGAGAAATTCATTTAAACGACATTGAACTCCACTATTGAGAAATTTACTAGTTTCAACAGACACAACTTTTGTATTTCAAACGGCTACTGTGCATTTTATGTAGTTATAAAAAGTCATTTTAGTGAGATATAATCCTTAATGTCCAATTAAGAAATTAAAGTTTTAACAACAAATTTTCCCTTTGGGAGAAGTTCATTTTGTTCTTCCCATCAGTCAGTCTTCTTGGTGCATCTCCAGTAATCTGCTTCCACTTTGGGGCTCCACGCTCTAACACTGCCTAACACTTTCAAAAAAATAAGAATAAAAACATTAAAAGATGCCACTGCTTCAAATCAAAGAGGGCTTTGAAGAACTTTCAAGTTTATCAACAAATATGTAATCAAGTGTCAGTTAACAAGACCAGTATGCATATGAAAATAATAATAATAATAATAATAAAGTACAAGAAGTTAAGATTAGATTCCATCCTGGGACTAAAGAGTCTGGTGTTCCCTCTCAGTGTGCTAGTTTGATCAGAAGGCTTCATCCTCTTCTTCATATTATAAGTATTTAAAAAACAAACCCCCCCCCCAAAAAAAACAACACATGCCTCGCCCAGCATGTGGGCGTTTCATCAGGAGGCGAGTTCTCCGTTCTGTCGGTACATTCAGCTCCTCGGATCGCGCGGCTGCTTCTCGTCTTCCAGTGAAGTCGTCATGCTGAGGATTCTGACAGAAATCTTGTCCAGAGGTAAAACGTCTGTAATAAACTGCCACTGATCTCACAGATGAAACACCTGCCAGGGTTTGACACGGAAAAGTTCTGTCGGATTTCCAATTTTTATCTCTACCTGACACCTCCAGCCTTAAACGTTATAAACATAATGTCGGGCAGCAGGTTTCATTTTGTTTGATTTAAAACAGATGTCTCCTATCTAAAATATTAACTATATATATATTTAAAAAAAAAAGGAATACTTTTGTACACTCTAATAAAGCAAAAACTGATCATCTCATGTGGATTTGGGGTCAAAAGAAAAGAAAATCCCAACATGAACTCTTGTGGTGCTCCTGCAGTGCGCTTGCGTCAAACAAGATTCCCCGGTTTGAACGGTCAGAGGCCGGCCGTCCGCACAGCAACCACAAAACCAGCAAAACCCTCAAATATACACAGATTCCTGTCTGAAGATGTACATTCACAACTGTGCAGAGAACCTACAGGTACAACTCCTCCTGCTTACCGATTATTGATCTTAGAAACCCGCTGTACAGTTCTTCCAAACAAAATCAGAGATGAACAAAACCACGAGAATAAAGTATAAATAGACTCCTTAAGAAATAAGTGGATCAGAACATTTAAGCTGAGACTCAAGTCTTCATTTTTGAGTTAAAAAAAAAATCTTCTTCGTAGGTAATAATAATTTATTTTCCAACCCTCAGTGCAAAAATGTCCAAAAGAAACTGAAAGGGAAGAGAGTGGGAGTCACATGACTGTAGGTGAGTCGTCCCCATGGTAACCAGGTGTTTGTGAGGCACTGTGCTGAGGCTCTGTCTGCTGAGCCCGGGCAGCTCTCTGCCCTACAGAGGAACGCTTCACTGCTGCCGTACCTGTCGTAGTCATGACAACAGGAGGAACTCGTCATCATCGTCCTTCGTCTTCAGTCGGCATTGTCAAGTGCTTCTGAAATGCTGGATGCTGCAAAATTTACCCTGAAGCCTCCTGCTCGGCGCGTCCACACACACACACACACACACACACACA
>NW_006800057.1:818870-836689 GCF_000485575.1 Poecilia formosa | reverse complement strand
TATTCGTTTTGAAAACAGATTTTCTAACTTAATTGGAAAAAATATATATATTAAATGTACTGTTTTCTCAAATTGAGTAAAAAGGATTTTTGAAAATTAAAAATTAAAAAAAGATTTTTGAAGGTGATTTTGTTTTTCAGTTTGAAAATGTTTTTTCTCAGTTTCTAAAATGTTATTCACATTGTAAAAAATATTCACATTCAAAAGATTTTTTCTTCAATTTCAATTTTGTTTTAGTATCAAATATTTTTCCAATTTCAAGATTTTCTCAGTTTACGGTAAATTTTTGTTTTCAATTTTGCTTTAGTTTAAAAACTATTAACCCCAATGTAGCTCCATATACATGCCACACCCTGATTCTTATTTGTGAAGAATCACAAATCACAATGATTCTCTACTTCGAGTTGATCAGTCCCATCAAATCCCAATAAAACCAGTGAAATGTGACAGATTGTGATGGACCGCTGCTCCTTCCTTACCCGGCTGGGTGGAGTCCATGCTGGGCTGGTTGCAGTCTTGAGCAAAGTGTCCATTCACTCCACAGTTGTAGCAGGACACTGTGCCGTTCTTCTTGTTGACCCCGCCGCCCCCCAGTATGGCAGCAGGCAGCATCCCCAGGTGACCCGGGTAGACCGGCTGGTAGACGCGCTGAGGGAACGATGCCGCTGGCGCCATCTGCTGCTGGAGGCTGTAGTTGGCGGCCGCCACTGCCACCGGGGCCTGGCTGCCCATCATATGGGACGGGCCCTCCGCCTGGCTGTGGGAGTGAAGGTAGGGGGATGGGTGGACGGGGGGTGGGGCAGCAGGGAAGAAGGGGGGCATGGTCGGGGGGCCGTTGGCCTGGTGGGGGGCCTGGGTTTGGGCGAGGTAGAGGAGAGACTGAGGAACGCTGAACATCTGCCTCGCTACTGCTGCCATCTGGTGGTGGAAGTACAGGGGGGGCTGGCAGCTGGAGGAGCCCCCCACCGCACTGCCGCTGCCTCGGTTACCACAGTTGTTATGGCAACCGCAGGCCCCACATCCCACAGGGGGCTGCTGCTGCTGGAGGGGTGGCGTTTGCTGCTGCGGGGGCATCTGCTGCTGGGTTTGCTGGACAGCTACGGGGTTGCCAGGGGCAACGGGGGCGCTTCCACAGGAAGCACTGCTGTTGCTGTAGGACGCAGAGTCGTTCTGCGGTGCACTGAGGCCGAGCGCCGGGCTGAGGCTGGGTGGGGGGCCAGGGGAGTTAGAGGGGACAGCCGGAGGAACAGCCGCTCCCGGGGCCACAGGGGCACCCAGGGTGGGCATCACAGATGGGGGTACAGGGGGCACGGAGGCCAGGGTGTAGGGAGAGGGCAACCCTGACGGCAGGATGCCATGCAGCTTGTGGTGGGTGGCCTCCATGTGGGGCAGGGGTGGGGCCAGGCTGGGCTCCTGGCAGGGAAGGGAGGGGGACGAGTATGCAGGCGGCCCCGGGGAAATGGAGCCCAGCGCTCTGAGAGGGGTCTCTACCTCAGCGGGCCCCTGGCTGTGGGGCAGACCTGTCTTAAACCTCTGGACCAGAGGCTGGACCCCCCCACCCACTGAGTGATGGAGGGCCAGTGGGGGGCCCCCAAAGGTCGTCAGCACCTCCCTCTTCTCCGGATCACCCACAATCCCTGGGGTGGGGACCACCGACAGTGGCCCCGCTGGCGGGGGCTTCCCATCTGGGGCCACGGGGTCGGGGGCCCCGTTGGGGAGCAAGCAGGCCAGGGGGGGCAAGTAGGGAGATGAGGTGAAGTCTGGGCCCTGGGGGGCAGCGTCTGCCAACCCAGCGCAGTCCGCCTGCCGCGTGAAGAACAGGTCAGGGGCCTCGCCCTTACCGCCGTCATCAGAGTGGCTGTCTGAGTCTGACAGAGACAATAACAGATATCAGTTAGAGATCAAACATGATTATGGATTATTGCTAATAATCACTTCTTGAAGATGTTGGAATGTTTCAGAAAACCTTTAAAAATCTTGATTTGTATTTCTTAAATGTTACAGAAAGAACCTGATTGCTCAGAGTGCCATATACAAGCATAGTGATGAAAAGTTGAGTGGAAGGAAAAAACATACTTTTAAAATCAGTAGCATTTTCTTACTTTTTACTGATAATTTCAGAAGTTGCTGTGGTTTACATGGAGTGGTGTGTGTGTGAGTGTGTTTCACCTTTGTTGTTGTCGTCGTCGCTCTCCAGACTCTGGCGCCTCCTGTACTGGGGGCTGGAGGGAGAGCTGCAGCTCTCGGACGACGTTTCCCCAAATGTATCCGCATGAGAAGGTCCAACTGAAACAACATTGTCGTGTCAGTCACAGCATTTCCCTCAGCAGCTCCCATCTTCTCATTCATTTGGGTTTTCCTGTTGCTATATCAACTTCTGCAGTTCCTCACCTTTCCTCTGAGGCGACAGGGCCGGTAACAAAGTGCCATTAGTCAGAAAGGCAGCGCCTCTGCCCTTCACAGCCATCTTGTCCCTGCAGACAGAAAACATTCCAGAACATCAGCTGGACCTGAAGCATCTCTACACAGGGATTACTGCGAAGGCCAGCACTAGAGAACAAAAGTGGGTGTGAAGTTTCTACAGAATGTAAGGACTGCAAACTCTGTAGTTAAAGATACTTTTAAGACAGCTTTTTACGTCTCTGTTAACAGTGGAGATAGTTCATATTCGATTGTCCTTCACTCGGTAACAGCGTGCATAATGAAGAGTGTTTTCTGGTCAGATATTTTATGGCCAGACAAGCTGAAAAACGGCTGATTAGGGTTAAAAGGTGATTGTTGGTAATATCTCTCTCAGTTCTTCCTGCTGTGTGCTAGTAGCCATATTTACATCCAATCGTCGTGCAAATTTTTAGTTAACTTTTGAAATGCAGCAAAAAAGAAAAATAAAGTGAATTCAGTGTGTTTCCATATACAGGTTTGGAGCAAATCTACCCGACTCCGCAAAGTTTAATTTTGTCAGATTCTGGTGTTTACACAGAGCTGTAATAACAGCCTGTGTTAAAGCCTTCAGACGGCTCCCCCTAGTGGTTCACTAATTTCTACCCACTTTTGTTCTAGTCTACCTTGCTTTTGTTTTTCTTCCTTTTGTGCAGAACCTACCTGTCTCCGGGCAAAAATCTGCTCTTGCTTTTAGATGCTGGATGGCTTCTTCTGTCGGGATCCAGGTGCTGGAAAGAAGGTCAGAGGTCAGAAAGAAGAGGCATACAGCATTTAGCATGAGAAGACAACAAATGACTGCGGGCCGGCGTCCAGCAGCTCCATGGTGGATGTGCTCCATCAGCAACATGCTCTCTCACACATCCCGTTCACGTGGCAACCACACACACACGGCTGTGTCATTCCTAGCTGCTGTGTCATCCCTAGCCTTACCAAATCCCTCCACATGTCTGCCGCCTGCAATCATTAACCCGTCTTCATGGTTAGTTCCATGAAGACGGAGTGAATCATTACAGCAGCTGCATGTGACAGCCAATCAGGAAGCAGCTCCTGGGCGTTCCTTCACAGGACAGGCAGCATTCCTGATTCTGCTTTAAACTACAACAACATCGCTTTACGTATCTCGAAAGGAAATGTAAATGCTCTCATATCTTCCGAGTTTCTTCAGAGTGGATGTGGACGATGTCTAGGCTCTCATGACTTTCATGACACGCCAACAGCTCAATATCAGGACAACAAAGATTATATTCTATAGCAACCCATCCTGGATGACATCATAAATTGCTGGGAAGCTCTGCTAATCCAGCTCATTAATCCAGCTGCCCCTCTTTAAACCTGTGTCTGGCCATTTGGTTAGGAAGATGTTGGAGTAGGGGAGCTGAACTTCCTCCTCCCCCTGCATCCATGAAGCCTGCGTTTCTATTTCTCTGGGATTTGGGGTCAAAGTTCAGGTATTTTTGAGCTTTTGAGATGCTGATAAGCTTCTCCCAGTTGTAAAAAAAAAAAAATAATAAAACAACAAAAAAGAAATCACCTTGTTGTCATGGTTACACATAAGTGCCTGCAAGTGAAAACATTAAGAGTAAAAATCCTTCCAGCTGCACGGTGTCCAGAACCAGAGAATAACTGACCAACAAAGCAGGAAAATGAACAAAAGAACAAATCAGAAACAATAAATCAGAGTCAACATCAGCAAAATCACATGAAGGATTAAATTAGCTGAAAGAGAAGCAGAGGTCTTCCCATCCTACTGAACTAAAACAAACTGGGATAGGTGGGCATTTATCGTATCGTTTAGGGAAAACTTTCTTAAGATAAGAATTTTGATTTATTGTCACAATAAATTTCAGTTATTGCTGATAATTTAAAAAGCAAAATTGACAGTACAGTTGGAAATTCTATTTTTGTTATTTTCTAAACTGCTTTTTCCACAAGAGCATCAATACATATCAGTAAATTTGAAAATATGATTAAATGAAGTTACAGTGTGCAGCTTAATGATATAAATCAGACTTTTTAAGTAAGTGGCGTCCTGAAGAAGCCTGTTTCAAATGGAAATGTTTTTTTCAGGAACAATACTTGTGTTTGTGGGGCTGTGAATGCTGGCACAGCAACACAGATACATAAAATAGAAATAATAAGTAGATTTTTTTCAATTTGTGGTGCTATTACCACAACAGTACCACAAAAAACTGAAATAAAATTACAGTTCCATATTGTCCAGCCCCACACTGGTATAACATGAAATAATAAGCAAATAGAAAATGAACCGAGAAAAAAAGTGTAAACTGATTTCATCGGTGACAATATGTGACATCAGGATAATAAGGAAAAATCTTTACAGTCTGAACGCTGGTTTAGACTTTTGCTGACATCTACGCATCAACAGCTGCCATCACACACTAACAGGGATTTATCAATGAAAGGTTGCTTTGTTTCCTGTTGTCCGACCTGCTCAGCGTCCTGGCTGCTCCTCACCACGCTGCTCTTCTTCCTCCTGTCTGGGGGCCCGTTGAGCTCTGCTGCGTGGCCCCCCCTCCATGTGTCTCCCTGGGGGCTTTTGGCCCGTGACAATCTGGAAACAGAAGAAGAATCGTCACTGCATGCATCCAGAAATCCACTCTGACGAGCGAAAAGGCCGTCCTACTCACAGCTGACATGGACTCTTGGACGCGTGTTTCTTCTTGTGTCCCTG
The DNA here is from genome assembly GCF_000485575.1 of Poecilia formosa. Taxonomy (NCBI): domain Eukaryota; kingdom Metazoa; phylum Chordata; class Actinopteri; order Cyprinodontiformes; family Poeciliidae; genus Poecilia; species Poecilia formosa. The sequence goes on along the minus strand of NW_006800057.1, from coordinate 831,555 downwards.
AACATACGAGTCTGCGCAGAGAAAATATTATAAACACATCAACATTCATATTCATACAGCTTGTATCTACCTTACACTCACTGATCTCATTGTGTTCTACTGGGATTTTGTGCCACACAGATAAACCCTAAACATGTCCCCTGGTCTAGAGTAGAGTTCATTCCTGAGTTAGAATGGCCCAGTCAAAGTCTGGACCTAAATCAGATTGCGGATATGTGGAGTGACTGGAAAATCAGTTTTGCAGGCCTGTTTGACCTGTGACCTCATCTACGTCAGTGTTAGCAGTTGGAGCTGCTGTTGCTGCGGCGACGCTGACCAGAGACCGGCAACGACGGGCGGCAAATATAGCCTTGAAATACGATGACAGGACCTGTCCAAAAATAAACCCACCGCCCCACCACCCACCACCGGGGCTGTGCTCAGCATGAAGGACAGGCTTCTAGGCAGCGGCTTTAAGATTCTCATCTAACCTGCAGGTCCCCCTCCTCACTGTCACAAACAGAAACAATCAGCGCTCCTCCCACCTTCATCCTGACTGGAGGCGTCAGAGCAGTCTGGCTGGTACGTCGTCCCAGGATGTAAGGTACCTGTTGGAAGACAGAAAATCATCAAAAAAAAAGAGTCATGGCTGGTTCTAGAGCGGCAGCAGCAGTTCATCACACAGCTGAAAAATGTACTTATGATCTCACTGACAGTTCAATTCTGCATCAATGAGTCGGAAATATTTAGAATGTTCAATAGAAAAACGTCGGGCTGGACAGTAAAACCGGAAACAAACGGAAAAAAGGAGGAAATTCAGTATAGTCCAACATTTGAGGTGCCTCATTAAAGCCTTTTCTCAGCATTTGTCACAGGTTCCTACTCACATCTGCAGGCCGGTCTGGAGGAGCTGAAGAAGCTGCAGACCTTCCTGGTCTGCCTGAAGAGAGGCGGGGCAGACAGAAACCTTTCCCTGCAGGCGGACACAGGCGCTGTTATCATGATGTCAGAACTGAATACATGAATATAATATATATATAATGCATGAATGTTTGGATTTGAACAGTTCAGGGAGGCAGCTGGAGACACCGGGGAAAATGTTTGTCCATCCATCATAATGAATGAAATATTCAACAATAACATCAGAGTGTGATGTTTTCCTGACATGTGGCAGCTTTCACTTAAATATATCACAGCAAGAAGAAATATGTTTTAAAGAGGAGATAACAAAGAATTGTTTTTCTGCTTTCATTCACAGAAACACATCGACTGTGAACATTTTTGTTTTAAAAAAATTACATTAATACTGTCATCCCTCTCCAGGATGGGTATTTTATTGTATTGTTTATCATTTATTGTGATAAATTTCTTTTCACAATAAGAATTTTGATTTACCATCACAATAAATTCAAAATTATCAATAATAAAATATAAAAAAATTCAAAAATCCACATTGTCAGCCTTTTTTCCCACTATTTTCTCCATGAGAGCAACAGTAAAAACCAACAAGTTTGAAAACATGATTAAATGCAGTGACTGTGTGCAGTTTAGTGATATAAAAACTTCATGTGACTGGTGACCTAAAGCAGTGTGTTTTTAAGACCAGTGTGTGTGTTATGCAGTCACATACAGCTACCTAAAAATGAAATAGTTTTTATTATCACTTCCATTGTCATCACACTGGCACAATAAAAAAACAAAAGCTGTGATAAAACTGTAAGTGCATTTCATCGAAGCCTCTCTAGTTTCCTACTGTGAGAATCTCCTACCAGCATGAAGTCGACATGCTAGAGTTAAAACCAGAGGGAAAAGAACGAGAGGTGTGAGAGGAGAAGAAAGAAGAGGAGGAGGAGGTGGAGGCAGCAGGCTGGTTTCATTTTCCAAAGTTTCACTTCATAGGAAATGAAAGCTGTAGACAGAAGGACAGGAGGTAGAGCTGAGGGAGCTGGAAACCAAAACCTACAGGATCCTGAAACCAGCAGCTGCAGCTCAGCCAGCTGTCTGCAGCCACATCCCACTTCACCATGACTTCCAGTTGTCCCAGTCTGTAGGAGCCTCCACCTGAATCATCCTGACAGACTCCAAACAGCCTCAGATCATATCGACCCTTTTATCAGCTCTGTATCAGGCCTGCACTGACTGCACCTTTCTGGTCGATCACTGAGCTTTAAAAAATCCTGACAGTTCTGTCAATTCTCTAAGTTGGTGACAATGGCTGATTTTTAGATCTTTGCAGAGGTAAATAAAAAAAACAAAACAAAACAAAACAAACGATGGATATGATCAGTTTCACATACAAATATCGCCAAACTCCCAGAATTAAGTAAAACAAAGTGGATTGATCGGTACACTCCAAATGAAGAACAGAAAAAGGGATCTTTCTGTTGTATATATTTATATTGATACTTTCTATTTATTTACTGATTTCATTATTATTGGAGCCTTGCAACAGAATTTGGCTCAGTATGTACATTGTAAATTAAAAGGTAAATGACAAAGTTTGTCTATGTCTAAAAAAGGTGAAAGAATGTTCCTTCTGCATTGCTTTGGCTGTAACCACCGTTGCCAAGTCTGCTTATTATTAGCGACTTTGGGCTTGTTTATCTCTAAAGTCGCCTACTGATCAAACAGGTTGCAGGTTGTGGTTTTTTTGGTGTTATTTTTTAACATGAAGTTGCTTATTTGGGCTTGACTTTCCTTCCAAAAAAAGATTATAGCACACTCCCCACAATAAAGCAAACACTAATGGTATGTCGTTTGCAGTGGTGCAGTGTAGAATGCAGGTACATGCTGTAAAAAAACACTTTAAAATGTTTTGGCTTTACACTGTCATCAGTTGGGGGCTTTTTGGGCTTGTTTTCATAGAACTGGTTGCTTGATTCCCACATGATCTGGTAACACGGGATCTAAATGCGGGATCTAACACATGACAATGTGAATTGAGACAGGATGTAAAAAATAAAATAAAATTGTAGAATGACTGTAAAATGTCGTCCTAAACAAACCGATCATAAGGCTACACCTGGCCTGTGTCTGTGTGCGTTGAACTAGCTGCTAGCTAGCCATTACCTGAGGTTCTTCTCCACCTCCCTGCTCTCGAACTGGTCCCCATGGCTCAGGAGCCTCAGGATGCTTTTCTCAAAAGAGTCCGTGCACTGATCCTTTGGAAGCTGGACAGAAACAATCACACTGATGTGATCTCTGACTGTTTGATCTGACGTCAAGTCAGGAGCAGAGTGCTCACCTTCAGCAGGAAGTTCTCCAGTTCCTGGTGGGTTTTGGTCACACTGCTGGAGGAAGAGTCTGACCACTTCACCTGGAAGCCAGCAGACAGAACTCCGTCATCCACTCAGGACAACAGCAAAAACCAGTTCTGGTCACACAACCTCTGGTGGCAACGCTGACCCAAATCCAGATTTTTCTGCCCATATGCGACCCATATCTGACTTTTTCACCAGTCGGAATGGCCCAATTCCAATATTAATAAATTCATGCCACAAAGTCATAGCCAAATCCCACATTACACATCGACCAATCAGAGCACATTTCCTGGAACCCTAGGTGCCATGGTTTACCTCAAAGCTGTATTCCTTATCTGTTGCCGTCCGAGAGATGCCCCTGAGCACGATCCTCTCGATGTGAACGGCTGCAAAAGGGTAAAAAAAAAATTACTTCTCCTCTAATATGCGTTTAGAAAATCGTTCCTGACATCAAGAGGAATTTAAATATCCCATTCCGCGAACGTCCATCCTCCCCGTTTCGTTTACCTTCTCTCTGTGTTGCCCAGCGACCAGAGCGCCGGCTCTGGCAGGGGGGATGGGAGGCTGGACACTCTCCAAAGTCCTGCACTGAGGAGGCCGTGAAGTCCAGCTGCTGGCCCAGCAGCTCCTGGAGGACATGAACAGCTCAGTTAGTCCATCAAATCAAACAGACATGTTGAGTTCAGTTCCAGTCATTCTCCTGCAACTGATTAAAAATAAAAGCAGGACAGAATTCTTTTGATGTTATTTCCCTAAAAAAAAAAATAAAAAAAAAGCGGGAATACTGATGTATCATATCTCAACTTGAGATGCAACATAGAATCAGCAACAGTTTAAAAAGTACTACTGTACTGACCAGCGATTGGACAGTCAAAAACTACAAATCCGGTCTCTTTTCCAGTCAGTGAATGCACCAAAGCAGAACAGCTACAGGTTTCGCTGACGACAACACTCTTAAGTGTGGAAGTTATTGAGTGAGGACCCCTCAGTTAGCTGTTTACAATTTCAGTAAAGTGTTTCCAACAGTAGTGCAGTTTTCTGGCTGACTCCGATTTTTTATAACACAAAAAGTCTTAAATAACACAGAAAGAAGTCACACCAGATTTGTCGCTGGTCACTTTTTTGACAAAATAAAAAAAAAAAAGTCATTGAATTTGTCTGAAAAGGCGCCAACTGTAGCAAAAAAGTTTGGGGGACTACTGTTTACCGCACACCATTTCAATTAGTCAGAAACATTATTGACATGCACAGTTTGATTAAAAGTTCTTTAAGACAAATTTATGAGTTGCTATGAACATGTAAGTAGCAAGCCAGAAATTTCTCCTCTGAAATATTAAGTTGAACATCTGCTAGAAGCTGAAGTCATAACTTCATAAGACATTTCTGGCACCTGGATCTAATCTGAGCATGAAATTGTCCTTATCTTGACTGGCAGGTGTCTTTTTCTGCCTCAAATAGCTTTCCACTTCGTTATTTCCCTCCACCCAGCACCAGTCCCCCATTCTCCACATATGGATCTCTGGCTACCAAACAACAATACTGCAAATGATCCAGTAAGATTTCTGCCTAGTCAACTACAGTTTCTCTTCAGGGCCCAGTAAAATGTTGTGTGTGGCAAAACTAAGAACATCCTCTTATTAAATGATGGATGGGAGAACTAATTTAAACAGCACAATGTTGAAGTAGTACAGCCTTGGGGTTAAGGAGAGGTAAATCATATAAGTTTTTGTTAATTTGAGAAATAAAATGGCAGCGTGACTTCCAAAGCAGCTTCTGACTGAGCAACAACACATCTGGTACTATGTCCTTAGGATAGACAGGTAAAGTCCATATGTTCAGCCATAACACACAGTGCAATGTTTGGTAAATGAAAATAAGTCAAATAGTGATTTTTTTTTAAATTATTTTTTTTAATAAATATCAGTTAGTTTATGTAATGAATCTGTAAGAAAAGCATCAACTAAAATAAAGCACCAATCAGCCATAATCTGTTGTTTCTTATTTTTACAACTGTAATCCTTTAAAAAAAAAAATATTTTATTGTCTTCAATTGTACTTTCTTTATTCGATGACTATATATAAAACATACTTATATTTCCTTAATGGAATCAATAAACAAATACAACTTTTGCCATTAGCCTTCCAAATTTTGGCTTAAGTTAGGACCATGTATGTTGTAAAAAAATAAGTCTATTTTTTTTTTTCTTTTACACATATATAATTATTATTTACTTCCGGCCCTCCTTTGCATAGCACCATCTGTCCAGCTTGAGCTGCTTTTAGCTGCTTTCGGCTGGCTAACGTGTTAGCTAACTCGGTTAGCATCATTAGCTATACCAGTATAAACAGCTAATGCTAAAGCTAAACTACGATGTTAAAGGAACCTTTTAGCTTACTCGGTGACTACAGAATTCACGGTTAGACTTGGGCCCTTTTTTTAAAACAAGTTATATATTTAAGTTTTGTATATACAATTTTAAATTTCACATCTTTAGTGAGTTTTCCTCGGCTAGCATGAAAACCCCCCCACCACTATAGCAACAAGAAAAGGCCCCAATATCAGTAAACTGTTAATTACCGTCGACTGGGCGTTTATCCTGAGCTGTCTCTGTCGCTTTTCCTCCTCCAAGGAAAGCTCGATTTTGTCCAGTTGTCCCCGGATAACTTCCCGTTGGTGAAAATGGAAAGCTGGGTGTAGCGAGGCCATGGTATAGAGAAGCGCCAACTGCTCCAGAGCCCCTGCCGTTGCTTCGTCCCGGTTCTCCTCACATACAGAACCGTCCTGGCACGGTGGATAGAACGGGTGGAGGTGATGCTGAGGGTCCCTGAAAGGAGGCAGGGAGTAGTCATAGTTCCTATACGACAAGGCCAAATCCACGCTGCTGAGTATCCGAGAGAGTATTCCAGCACATTCCCTCCTGTCAGAGCCGAGCAGGGACAGACAGACGATGAGTTTGGACCGAATCACCGGGTCGACCACGTCCGTTAAAACTCCCAAATCGTTCGGGTTATTCGCCCTGCACTCAAAGTCCCGTAAAACGTGGTAATCTTTTCTAGCGAGGTCCTCCAGGTATGATCCCAGAAAGCGGAGCTCCAGGGGTTGGCACATATGCAGCAGCCCGCACATAAACTCGATCCGCTTGGCGGGGTTCAGATGGTGGCCGAACCACTCGAACACGCTCTCTCTGTCCAGATGCGATGCGTGGACGCAGGGTCTCGGCGGCTCCTGCAGCCTCTCGTACACCGAAGGAGAAGATGCCGCCCTGGGAATATGCTGCCTCTCTGATGGATCCAACGAATCGTCCTCCGCCGTCTCGTCGCCTCCTTTCTCGCCAGTTTTCATCGGTAGCTTCATTGTTATCATTATCAGCGATAAAGGAGAGACTTCAAAGTGTAAACAAAATAACCATATGCATTATAGAGCAATACAACCGTTTAGTAACACTAACACGACTGTTTTTACAGTTAGCTAATCATCAGACGATGCCACAGCACTCAGTCCTTTTTTTCCAGAGTTGCTTTCTTCTTCGACTCATCATTTCCGGCAGGGTGATTCAGTCTTCTCAGTTTACTGCTGCCACCTGTTGGATTTAGTCCAGACAACACCAATTAAAATTAGAAATACATTGGGAAGATTATAGTTATACACAAGAGTTTCTTGTGAAAGTATCACTTTTAACTTTTACACATTTTGTCACATTCCAACTACAACAACGTGCTTTTTTCCTACGAATAAAAAATTCCATATCTTTACTCGATTTATCCTAAACAAAACTGCTGTGAATTATCTTCAGAGGTCAGGAATGATCAACTTGTGTGTAATTTCTTCTAAAGAGAATCTAACTTTGAACATAGATTTCAATCAAATCAGAGCAAGTGTAAAAAACTAATTTAAAAACAGTATATCTCTTCCTGTTACAATGCCAAGAGGCATAATTTATTCTCAATTTTGTGAAGCCCTTGGAGAGCGTATCATCACATATATTTTATGTAAAATATATTTCATATTTATATGTAAATATATTGTAAAATAATGGTGAGAATGACAGACATAGTTTGACATCCATTGAAAGTATTTCTATATGTTCCTGGTAATATAGGATTAAACAAGACATCATTTACATTAGTGAACGATGGCACAAGGAAATGGTTTTTTTCAGGAAGTGACAATGGAACATGTTCTATTGTTCTCCACCAACTACACCACTGACAGAATGGTACTGGTAGATAATTGTCAAGACAACAAGTTGCAATGGAAATACTGAGTCTGCAGGAGAAAGTCTCTGATGAAGAGTGAGATGACCATCCAAGACTTGTAAAAGTCTAGGCTCAGGAAAAGGGCAGTTAACATGTTGTGACCGCTCAAAAACCAAAGTCAAATTCCTTGTTTATGCAGAAAATCTTGACCAGGAGAACATAAGTGGAAAAACACCATCACAAAATCCAAGGAACACAGTATGTCAAGAATAAGAATGTGGAGATATTTAAACAGAAGTTAGGTTATAAAAAAAGAAGATCTGAAGGGTTAAGCATCTCACAGAGCTCTGCTAAATCCATCACATGAAAACAGAAAAAGTTTAACACAGCTGTAAGTTAAGCATGGCTGTGGAAGCGTTTTAGTTGGATGGGGTGGTAGTCAGAACTGAATGAACAGATGATTCTATAAACTATTTTCTCAACACTTCTAGTTTTTATTTGCAAAGATTTAAGAAAACATGTAGTTTGCGGTAACGAAGTCTGAAAAAGTGCAATGGGTGTGAATACTTTAACAAGGGACTGCATGAAGTGATAATTATGCTTTCATAAATAGGATGGAGTCAGACTACAGGCAAGTTAAATGTGTGCACGAGAACCGAGCCTTTGTTTTGCCTCATGGAAACTTACTCAGACTCATGGATGTCATTTATTTTAGTTAATGCCGCCCTCTAGTGGAAACTTGTGTTAATTTAAAGTAAAATCAAGCCAAAATAATGAATATCGTCGCCTTCTTAAAATATGGCCTAAGTCTTCCCCACGAAAAAAAAAAAATCACTTTTGGCAAAAAATGACCAAAGACATTATTTTGGGAAGGTGACAATATGCAATTTTTGGTACAGTAAACATGAAGAAACATGAACAATGTGAAGCACATTCAGTGTATTAGATTCTGATTGTGGACAGTTCTCACTCTCGTCTCAAAACTGAGAGATTAAGAGCATTGGGTTTTGTTCATATACATCCCCATATTGAATTAGAGGAGAGACTGATTTTACCACTATGCTCCAATAGGGGGCAGTGACACACCAGGCCTCCTCCACATTGAATGATTTCGTTTATCAAAGCTTTTCATTTATTTAGAAAGTATTTCACAGAATACACAATTTGCTTCTACATCCTGCCAAGTGTGTGCTTCATGTTGACTTTTTAAACCCTCCTCACCGTTATTACACTGAAATACATATATGTAGTCATGATCGGTGGTGGAGAGTGGTGAGAAAGACGCTGGCAGGCCCAGGTAGACATGATGCATGATTTAATGAAAGTCCAACAGAGGCGGCACAGGGAAATAGACTGATGACATTACACGACAAGGATCCGACAAGAGACAAAGACAACTGGTGGGACTAAATACACTGGGAGGGTAATCAAAGAAACGAGACACAGCTCAGATCAATCAACACACAGAGACTCACTGGGGAACAGACTAATAAACACAGAAAAACCTCAAAATAAATACACAGAAAACAGATCACAACATATATATATATATAAATCATCTTAACAGAATGAGACTGATTCATAACTTTATGACGTGAAGTTTTAGAATTAGGAGGTTTCTGCATGATAAGAATTGTGCTGTTTATAAAAGATATGTTCCATTGAAAGTACATACTTAAGTATCTTCACTTCATACATCAGTATATTAGGGTTGCATGAAACCCTGGGTATCTTCTTGTCACCATTAAATTTTCACTGATGTGAGGCCTAGCTGCAGAGATAACACATCCAGGAGGGAGTACCAGTCATTCCCCATTGACACTGCAACTCCTCAAGAGGGATTCCAAAGTGTTCCCAGGCCAATACACATGGGAATGGCTCTTCCCATGGTTTCTGGAGTTGCTGTTGGATTTTTATCCCAGAAGTTCTGGAAATGTCCTTGAAATTCCGTCCATGAACACCATAAACGGGATGGGTACAAGACATTTCCCCAGTGCACAGTCCAAAATAATTGAGTTCGACACACTGAAGCCAGAACTCTGGGTTTGGTGATACCAGATGGCCTTGTAAAAACAACACTGGCACTCAACACAATGCCACCAAGAACACAATTGTGAGCCTTTTCCACATCCATAAAGTATATGGAGCTGACAATCAGACTTCCATAACTCCCTCAACAATTTCACAAGGGTAAAGAGCTGTTACGGTATTCCAAGACCTGGGGAAAAATCCAGAGACTGTTTGTTCTGAATCCAATGGTCAGCAGTCACGCAGAGCCCTGGACCATAAAAGTTGACCTTGGAAAAGAGGCCTAAAAGCGTGGGAAGAAAACAGGTATTACTTATTGTTGCTACAGACAATCACAGCAACAAGCAACAGACTCAACAGACAGCAGTTAGACTCTCCTTTGCCTCAACAGAAGGGATCTACTGCAGGATCAACTCTTGTAACATTCAGGTAGCAAAAGTGTACACTTTTTGAAATTTCTGCAACAGGTTGCTTCTTTGTAATCAGTAAGTGTGACATTCACTATGATCCAGCATTTAGTCCTGATTCTTTTTCATCTCTTGCCATAGAGTTTATGAACCCTGTAATTTACTTCAACCCCTGAGCAGCTGCAGAGAAAAGACTCTGTTAAATCACACGACTGACACATGCCATCACACAACTCCTGCTAAATCAGTTAACTCCTCACACATGATCCTGTTATCTCTACAGAAAAGCCCAGGTTGACTATCTGCTGCTCATTTCTTATCCAGCTGATGACTGAAAAATCTTAACAACCTCTTCCATCTCTCCTCCACACTCCACATTGAGAAGTACTCTGATTCTGTCATTTTCACACTGTGGTTTCTCCACATGTCCCTTGTGAGTGTGCGCAGGTTTCCACATTGGATCCACACTGGTCTATGCTGTGTCACTTTGTGCTGTGGAGTCGGCCACAGTTTACAAAGGCGGCCCTGACACTCCCACCGCTCCCTCTGCCAACCAGAGGGAGGGCTGCCACTGGCGAGTAAGGACTCCTCTCTTTTCACCTTCTGCTTCCACAGTGGCATTCATCACTGGCTTCCAGCAGCTGGAAGAGAGAAGGTAAGGCCCTGTGATTACGTTGGTGTATTACGTAGTGAACTCCATGCAATGGATGTTTTTCCAATCAGCTTTTAGAGACATGTTTGAGTATGGTGGTGCTTCGATGAACTCCTCAAATGTGTCATTTTTGTCTTCTTTCGAATGAGACGTTTCTACGTTCAGAGTTTATGTTTGGCCATAGGATTTCAGCAACCAGGACAACAGGACAAGCTAAATATACTGTACCAGAGTGCATGAAGCGCTGTGATTATGGGTCAGAGAATTCTTTGACTTTTGAAGAAAAAAGCAACAATTCCCATCTGTGTCTTTTGGCACTCAAAACCTATCCTGGTAGTTGAGTCTGTTTCCTGAAATAACGTCTAATTACAGCGTGAACATGTGCAGAAACGATGGAGAAGTCTCCAGGAATGCTTTCTAAAATGGTCATTGGATAAGGAAGAGTCTATTCATATGCATATGTCTTCTCTCATCCTCATATGTGTACAGTTATCAGTCATTCAGTGGTTTTTGGGGATCCTCTTGAGACATCCACTGTGTCTTTGTAATGATACCTGTGTAAACTGTGGCAAACTGGGCAAGACTGCAGAAACACTGGGCTGAATGTTGGTTTCATTTAGGCAGGGAGCCGGACATTTGTCATATATGTGTATATACATTCAGGGCATTGCGAAAGTATTCACACCCTACCCTTTGTTTTCTACAATTCATGTTGCAACTACAAACATTCAATGTATTTTCCTATAATTTCATTTGCAAGGCCAACATATAATGAAATGGGAGGCAAGTTTTGTGTAGCGTGGATTTCTATTCTCAATTCTCTGAGAGAACCAAGGCTTTGCAGAGCCATTTTTCACTATAGCTTCATTTGTAAGTCTTTTGGTATCTGTCTCTACCAGCTTTAGACAAGTAGAGATTAAATTGTTCTCCCATTTTCGTTTGTAAAAGAGTTCAGGCTCAGCCAGTTTCGACAGGAAGCATGTGTTGGATTGGACTTTGACTGGATTGTTGTAACACATAAATATACTCTGATTTAAACTCAGAATGAACTGATGTAAAGATTTGGGGCAATATCAATATCCAATATTGATATTGCTATTATGGTCAATAACTGATATATATTGCTCTACCCATTCAACATCATGAAAAAATGACCAAATAAGCACTGAATCCTGCCCTGCATCACCATAAACTGTCACATGACTAAGCAAAGATCACATGACCAACCACCTCCGCTCTTCAAACACATATAAAAACAGCAATAAGAAGCATCAGCTATTAATATCAACACATTTTTACTTATCGAACCGATACTGATCTGATATGTTAATAAATGATCAGATAACCATGTCAATACAGATTTATTGTGCATCCCTCATTTAAACCAGAGGTGTCCAATTTTTTCTAATGTGCTGAAATCCAAAGTAACAAAACTTTACAATTTTTTTTAATCTGCTCAATGACAAACTGAGCATGTAACATTTTTATTTAACAATTAAAGTTGTCAGATTGTTTTTGTTGGAAAGGTATGTGTTACAAATTTGTAGAGCAATGTTTGCCTCAGTAAAATTAAGGCATCCAGTTTGCAGATTGTTTTGAGCTCAATTGTAATCTATTATCAACAACAGTACCAGTATTTTGGGTTATGGTTCGTTTGAAGAAGCTTGCTGCATTTATCCAAGTTTAATACATAAATAGAAAGCAGATATGGATGCACCAAAGTCTGCTTTTGAGTAAAAGTCATTGGATAGATGCATTTATGAACTTAAAGCTAATGCAAAATACCTGGTTAATAAAGATAAATACTGTGTAGAAACCTGGGCCAGTCTTCAGAAAGAGCTTAGAGGTGCAATAGCTCGGGGTCCTGAGTTTTGTGGTCAAAGTGCATTTATTTTTTGCACTTTGACCACATATTAAACTTGTACATGGTGTGTAGTTTTTTTTTTATATTGTTGGATTTTATTATTTTAAGCAACATTCAAATATCTGAAACGATGCCTGAGCCACCTCAACTGGCTCCACTTGACATGAAGGAGCAGCGGCTCTACTCTGAGTGCCCCCCTATTTCTAAGGGAGAGCCCAGACAACCTACGGAGAAAACCCATTTCGGCTCTTGGGGCGTGGAATGTCCCAAGAGCCAAATAATTAATAATTAATAATTG
>NW_006800057.1:763769-818350 GCF_000485575.1 Poecilia formosa | reverse complement strand
CTTTTTCCTGACCTGTTTATCTAGTGATAGTGTAGCAAAGCACTGCATCCCTTTTTCTTTTATCAGGCATACATTTAACATTTTGTGCATTTTATATATCGCCAGTGTGTCGCAGTCAATGCAATTATTCCATGACAAAAAAATATCTAAAACCAGTTGTTATTATATCTATTTTTAAAAATATTAGATGATTCTTAATTTTTTAAAACCATATTACTTCGAGCCATTATGGACGGTGAAAAGAGTCGTTTGTGGCTCAGGAGCCACAGGTTGACCTCTGGGCTGGATGTTTCAAGTTACTTCACTCCAGAGTGTTTTACCTCCTCTAACAGAGATTCTTATAGGTTTGCCCTGTCTTATATGTACCTCAAAGTCTGTGTGTGTGTGTGTGTGTGTGTGCAGTTGTCTGTCCTGTCCATCCTTTTACTTGTTTTACTGTTTTTTTTTTGTTTTTTAAGTTGAAATTTTGCGAAACCAACTCTTGAGTTTTGCGACAAACAAGCACAGGTACATTTTAGCAATCCTTACAGTTAACAAGCCAGTAAGTGCACACAGCATTTCCAGAACAGCTAATTTTAGTCTAAGCTTTTTTTTTTACGTAATGGTGGACAGCAACCCCAGCAGCATCTGCACATAAGGAATGCTGTGTGATCCTGCAGAGCCGGCAGAGGCAGCTGATGTGGTCAGCGCACTGCACTTCATGGTTTTCCAGATGTCAGGTTGGGTTTTGGAGGAATCCCGTTTCAGAAGCCACCTAGCCACACATATGCGCCCCTAATGAATAATGAAGGTCTGAGGCACCGCACTGGAGTCAGAAAGGTGGATATTGGAGTGAGGGGTGTGTGTGTGGAGTTTTTGATGCTCTAAATAGAGATCAGTATGTCATAAACAGGCTCAATGTTTCTCTAGTTTTTTCCCTTTTCTTTAGAGCACCAGAGTGTCCTTATTTGCTGTAAAATAAGGATTTTATTTTAAAATAATAATAACATTATTACAGAGGTGACATTTTAAGCTGGCTTACATAGGTCTGAAGAGGCCAAGTAAGAGGTTGCTGGTCCTACATGTATTATATGTGTAGAATAAGGAGTGAGATCAAAAAACAAAAATCTTTAATTCCAAGGAAATTATTCAGACATCCAAGTCATTATGTTGTGGTCTGACGAAAACAAGGCTGAGATTTGTGGACAAAATCCTATTTGGCACCAGAACAACACTGAAGATCTCTTAGAATAACACCACAGCCACCCCAAACAGGGTGGTGGTGGCATCATGCTCAGGGGTCATTTTTGAACAGATGGAAATTAGGCTTTTGCTCAAGGAGTAGCGTCACATTTGATCCCACACCTGTAAGAACCCATCATGGTTGGACCAAAGTTGGCTGAAAAACCGACTTCTGGAAGTTGAGCAGAGTTCTCCACATAAACAAACACACTCACAGAATTCAGTCCAGTCACACAATAGGTTTGCATTCAGAGAGGAGCAAAAAGAGGAATAAGAAGAGGTGGACGACACGAGTCTGAGAACAAAAGGGTGCAATTTTTGTCATGCAACTGCGACCATGAGAACCAATTCAGTCATTTCGGCTCAACCATTTATGCATCTATGAGAAATCTGAAGAGGAAGAAAGGTTTCTATTTTCTAGGTTTATGATAAGTCAGAATTTGCTTTAAAAAGTCAACAAGAGAATCACTTTAAAGGAGAAGTCAGAAAATATGTGGGAATGTCCACATAATCCGATAAATTTTAAAAAAGATTTGCAAGGCAGAGTAAATATTGCCAAGCCACAATAAACACTGGGCTCTAAAACTGAATGAAAACTGTTTGCATGAACCAAGTTCTTGCACTTTTAAATTATTTTATGTTTCCTTCCAGCATATTCTTTAGTAAGTAAAATTTTACTGATATATCACATTTAACAAGTAAAATTAGAAATTGCTTCACAAAACACAAAGGAAATGCTCATCAAACATAAGATGAAGTAGATTTTTAGTTTCTTTTAAAAAAATAATCAATGGAATCGGCAAAGTAAAAACAGTAAGAGAGAATTCCACAGTTTTACTAGTTACCAACAAATTCTTTTCTTTTTTTCCCCAAGTTGGTTTGTGCATGAGAGTGAAAAAGATTGAAATCAAATGATTTCCATTTTTCCTCATTTTTACAGGGAGGGGAACATACTGTTTTAGATCCAGTGTCCTTCATAAAAGAACATAACAGCGTCAAACTTTGTTTTGTTTTTTTTTCAGCTCGTAAAAAAATCTCATACGTGTCTTGACGCAATGTGCGTTTTTCTTTAGCAGCACATCGCAGGGCGGATATAGAACAGGGATTACGAGGTTCCAACTCTCGTCAGCTCGTTGGCGTTGGGTTCCCTGCAGCCCTCACGGCCTTATTTGTGTTTGTGCCTTCCCTGTTCAGCGTGACACCCGCAATGTTGTTTGCTCTGGCCGGTGCTTTGCGGTCGGCGGAACCATGTGTGCTCTGAAGAAATGAACATGGAAAGAGCCGAGCAGTAAACGCTCTGCTGCGCTGTGTGCGCACCAGATGGAACAGGACGAAAAGTCACGGAAGCAGTTTAATAAAGGGGACGGCAAGGAAGAAAAGACTGACCATTTCACAAGGCAGTCTGGATTCTCAGGCCAGATATTTTATAGTGTGTGTTAACTCATGATTACAGCAGAGTTTGGTTATGAGGGCACTGATCTGTGTCCACAAACATTATCTGTCAAATACACAAAGAGCCTCATTCAGCCTCTTCTGGAACCTCTGCAGACAGACTGCGAAACCCACATTTCTTCTTGTGCAGTTGCCATGGGAGAAGAGCACAGGTGCAAAGTTTGTCAACAAGCGTCAAAATGAAAACAGATATATTTCTAGTTTGTTGTATTTTTTTTATGTGAAAAGCATATATTCAAAGGCAGTTTTATATGACACTTTATGAATATAATGCCTGGGAAGGCAAGAAGGCGTCTTTTCATGTTTATTCTAATACTGACTTCATCTCAGATCCTGTCAACAATAACCTACTTTGACTTCAGAGAGGGGAAAGAATAGAAAGGTCCAATAATTTATTTCTGTGATTTATGGGTATTTATGGACATATTTTCAGCTTCATTATGCTTCTGTTGCAGGCTCTTCCTCAGCTTGTTCTCTCTTACTCACTTATTCCATTAGCTCGGTCAAGAAACCCAACTGTCTCAGACAGAAACTGGTTCATCCCAAGGATGAAACACCTCAACACAAGCTCAATGGAAAGGTACATTCAGTCCAGCTCAGACCTCTCCATTGGACAAACTAAACAGAAGTGGATGACTCAAGAAAGATCAACAAAAACATCGGGTCAACAGTCAGCAGTCAATCAATATTATTTGTATAGCAGATTTCAGCAACAAGGCAGTTCAAAGTGTTTTACACGTTAAAAACCTAAAAACATCATAAACACTTCATACAGTCATCAAATGTGAAACCAGTAACAGACATGACATTTTGTCGAGTGCCATCGTTAGAATTGTCAGTACACATCGAATATGTTCCATTTATTATGGTTCAAAAATAACTCTGACCAGGTGAGTTTTAGTCTTGATTTAAGGGAACTCAGTGTTTCAACTGTTTTGCAGTTTTCTGGAAGTTTGTTCTAGACTTGTAGTGCCTAAAAGCCAAATGCCGTTTCTCCATGTTTGTGAAAGGGACCATCTGTGTTAGCTATGAAAAACCAACATTAAACAACTGGGATTTCATTTTTCTAACACCTACTCTGCAGCCTCAACTCATCTCCCTAAGAGGGTTCTTCAGCAGTCCGCACCTTGGGACATGTGACCAAAATAACTAACATGGTATCATTTGGGACATGTTGGAATCATTAAGCAGCAACAACTCCAACACTAAGCTGAACAGAGGCAACAGCCAGTGACTCATATGTCTGAATTGGACCTTTAATGACCCTAATGTCCCTAATGATGTGGTTGTTCAGACTACGATTTGTAAGCCTGTTACTTTCAACCATGTTCAGAACTGAAGAACCCTTTCGGACGACAGGCGAAACATTTTACAAGGGAAATAATACAGCTGCCCTTGAGCATTTAGGATGTAACAAAACTTACATCAATGAACTTCAAAGTGCATGTCAATTTGCGCTCTACCAAAGTGTTGCTAAAATGCCTTTTTATCTGTGTTTACAACAGGTTGTGATTGAGCAGAAGACAAACTCCTCTCCACAGAAACATGTTGCTGTGGTCAGTATGGAGTGTGATGTTGCTTCTGTTAGCAGCAGAAGCTGTGGAGAAAGAAGATGTCCGAGCCGGTACGGATGAAGTTGTTACACTCTACTGTTCAAGAAATAGACACACTGGACTACTAAAGTAGTATGACATGGAGGAAGTTTTGAATTGATTCAGAAGTTCTTTTGCATGTATTTCTATGTGTGCCCAGGGTGCAGCACAGCTGTAAATGACCTGGTGTACATTGTTGATGGTTCTTGGAGTGTCGGCCCGGATGACTTTGAAACCGCCAAGCTATGGCTCATCAACATCAGCAGCCAGTTTGACATCAGCCTTCATTATACGCAGGTAACACCAACATGAAAAGTGAAAATACTTTTCACGTTGGTGTCTGGAATCCTAAGTGTCATATTCTTAACATCAACCAGTGGAAACCGTATAATTCTGCTACTATTAGAATTTACAAAGACAAATCATGGTGTATGATGCTTCTTCCCAACTCCACGTGTTTCTGCTGTAGGTGGCCGTGGTCCAGTACAGTGACACACCCCGACTGGAAATACCGCTGGGGACGCACCATAGTGGAGTTCAGCTCATCCAGGCCATACAAAACATCAACTACCTGGGAGGGAATACACAGGTAAAACAGCAGGGGCGTGTCTTTTACCGCAAAGTGTGTCCTGACTTATAGCACCATCCAATCCCATTGGCACCCCTGGTAAAGATGTATACACAGCTTTAAAATATACCAATCTTTTATTGTGGTCGAAGAATTTCATATTGAAAAAACAATTAAAATTAAACCTTTGATTTGAGCTTATTGATGCAGTTTGGGAAAAGGTAAACTTTCTCTACGTCATTCTCTAAAATGTGAAAAACAAGGGAACATGGCTTTCAAGTAAGGCAGCTGTACAAGAATCTTCACACACACCATAAATGGCTACAGAAAATAGTTAATACCTAAATCTGGCATCTACAGTTTAAAGGAACTCGAACTGCAACAAATAAGGACATCTGAGGACTAAAGCTATGGAGATTATAAAGTAAAAAAAAACAAACTTCAAAGCATGCACTAAAGCCCCTTCTCCATTGTGAAGTCTCACTCTAGTTAGTCAATGTTTGGTTTGGTTCTAGCAAAGTTGAATGCATTACCATTGGTATTGTGTTCTCACTACACTGTCAGCGAGTTGCCCGCTCAACTCCTTCAGACTAGCCAGCAGCAATTAGCAAACACTTGTTGGAACTACACATTTGTAGAGCTCACTACATGAGCTACTTTTCAGAGCGACACTGGTAAAAACATTGTAAATTGTAAAGTTTTAATAGAGGAGTCATGTTGTGATGACTTCCTGAAAGCAGAGTTTCTTAAAGAGACAGAGACCCTATTTCAAAGCATTAAATTATGGAGTCAAATTTCTTTTAAGTCTTGTTTAATATGTACAGCTCTGGAAGAGACCACTTAAAATTATCAGTTTGTCTGAGTTTACTTTTAATAGGTATATGTTTGAGTAATATGATCATTGTTCATTTTATTCTATGAACTACTTCCAACATATCTCAGAAATTCCAAATGACTTTCTGGAGGCAGAGTTTCTTGAAGAGACAGAGGTCCGATTTTAAGTCAAATATCTTCTCATATGTATCATACTTGATATCTGTAGTATTTTTATATGTGATAAAATGACACTAAGTGTCTAGAATATACATAATATTGCCCCTTTAACAAAAAAGTTTTTCATTGTAAGTATATATGCTAATCGAACCCCACCCACTCTCTAAACAATACTGAGAACCTGACTAGAATAGAGCAAAAACAGCAGGACAATTTAAATAAAGATTATATGGCTTAGGCCACCAACAGAAAATTTGTCATCATTGGCTACTTCTGCGAAGTAATTATCCAAATCATTTGGCTAAATCAACACAAAACGGGCTGAGCAAAACTCTCTACCTTCTTCTATGGATTTTAGAAAATATCCCTAAAGGATTTGAGAGATTGTACAAGGTGGAATAGTTAAAGACCCCTATCTCTGTGTGTGCTGCAACAATATGAAATTGGTAAATTATGAATGCCATGGCAGTCAATAATTGTAGCACAAGTGATTAAAAAAAAACAACAACAAAAAAAACTCAACAATTATTTGCAAATGTGTAATGGAATAAATGCCCAAAATTTAGAGGCTGGGTTTGACACTGTGTTACTGCCATAAAGAATTTTTCTGAAAGCCCTCTTTAACAGTGGCACAATTACAATGAAGAAAAGAAACTAGACAGTACAAAAATATATTGACTTTCTAATACCAGAAAATGCTGCTCATTTATTTGATCTGTTTCTTCTGTTGTCAAAACAAATCACATTGTGTTGTAGGCACTTTGTGCCAGGAGACACAGACATCAAAACACAAAATTTCCACTGAAGTAGACAAATTAAGATTATACAAAATAAAACAGAATCAACAAAGCCATGACAGGACATCAGATGGGATATTAAATCAAAGGGTTTGAAGCTGAAATCATTCACATGAAATGAGCTGAAGGAAGAAGAAACAAATGAAGAGCTGTGCAACAAATGAGCCCTGCAAGGTTTCAGAGACAGAAGGCAGTGAACACATTTCATCCTGATTTCAATGGATGTGAAAGTGAAGGATATTACTTGATATTACTGTCCATCCACGCAGGGGTCAAAGGGTGACTGCTGCCTGTTTCCAGCGCTCACTGGGCGAGATGCAGGGTACACCCTGGACAGTTTGGTATTCTCACTTAGAACAATATAAAATCTTTTTTTCCTTGCCGTCTTTCCTACTTTTAAGTCCTAAATCTAAAGTTAAAGACTTGGGCTGGTTGTGGAAGGAAATGTTCCATTCAGATAGGAGTTTATGCCGCAGTGTCCCTAAGTAAACCAAAAAACAAACAGAAAAGTAGAAAGGGTTTTATAATTTTAATAAACATCCTATAAATGGACAAATATGATTTTGAGCTCAGTAAGTTGATATTGTTCTATCTGCAGACAGATTAGTGAAACAGAAACAGAAAACACATCCCTTGATTAAATTTTACAGTCAACCACAAATTTTTGGGAGTTTTATGTGACAAACCAACTCAAGGTTGTACATAAGTTTTTACAGTGTTTGAGATATAAACACCTTACAGCACGGTGTGCATTTGTATACAGTTTGTAATGAATACAGTCAATAACGATAATGAATTGGGAATACTGTATTGTTTGATTAGTAGGATCAATTGGAAATTATTTTTCTGCAAAGTGCCTTTTGTTGTGAATTGGTGCTATATAAATAAACTGTTATGCTGAATTTAAATTACACACAGATGGAACCAGATCACTAATAAGGTGACATTTTACAGATAATGACGCTATTCTTTTAATGTATGGGTATCAGAATTAAAAGCATGCCACACATTTAATATTTTTTTATACACAAAAAACTGAAAACCACAAATTATCTCAATGCCATATCAACTTTATGTGCCACTTTTTCTTACTGTATTACATAAAATGTTAGTATTTTAGGAATATAAATTGGTTGTACAGTAAAGGTTTAATGAAAAAGTTCAGGCGGAACTGGGTCGTAAACACATTTCTGATCTTTTTTTTTTGTTTTTTGCATTTTATTGGTAAACTAAGTTGCTTTAACAGTATTTTCTGATTGTTTCTGCAGACTGGCAGGGCTATCAAGTTTGCAGTGGACCATGTGTTCTCTGCCTCCCAGCGGGTCAGCCAGGTCAAGAACCGTATAGCGGTGGTTGTCACAGATGGAAAATCTCAGGATGATGTGGTAAATGCAGTCCTATATGGACATATTAAATGACTTGGAAAATTATCTGAAGTGGTTATCTTCATCGTTTTTACATTTTCTCCCTTAGGTGGATGCAAGCATGGAGGCTCGAGCTCAGGGTATTACGGTGTTTGCAGTGGGAGTTGGCAGTGAGATCACCACCTCAGAACTGATTTCTATTGCCAATAAGCCGTCATCTACATATGTCCTGTATGCCCAAGATTACACCAACATCGACCGGATTCGAGACTCAATGGAGCAGAAACTATGTGAAGGTCAGCAAATTAAGTTATTTGAAGTGCATTGCTTTTTGATATTCAGATTTGTAAGAGTTAAGGGCATTTTTTCAAGCAGCATCAAAACTTCAGTGTAAACATGTGTAATCTTTGTGTTAATTTCTTTAATATTTTCCCTCTACTTAAAGAAACACTCTTTTGTCAAGATGATAATCCAGAATAAAAAAATGTAATACCCTTTTCAGGGCAGTAGGTGGCAATAATGTTGATATTATTGCCACCTTAAAATATAATTGTCAAACATCTATTGGTTGTATTAAATATAAAAAAATAACTGGAAGCCAAATGTAACTTGTTTAGTATTCAACATTATTTAGTAACAAATGTAGCCCAACATCTAATGCCAACAAGATGAGGAAACTATGCACAAGGCCACTTTTTATTTCAATTACGAGAATAAAGTTGTACAACAGTAAAGTCACAATACTATGAGAATAAGGTTGTAATGATGCTATTTATTCAATTTGTCTTTTTAGCTCTAAACTAAACCAAAGCAAATCTATAAAACTCTATCATAGTGATGGATAGCCTCCCAGCGGGCCTCCCACTTGTCAAATTAGCTTGTTAAACAAGCTAATTTGACAAGTTCAAGTTGCATGTGTTTTTAAATACATTTGGCAATTTTTACCCTATTCTTGGTTACAAATAATTTATTATTGTAGAAATGGTGAGAATTCTAGTTTTGTCATGCTAACTAGCTAGCAGATACTAGCAATTCAATTCACATTTTGCTCTATTGAGCCCTAAGCTAAAGCAAAACAAATCTATAAAACTCTACCATGGTGAACAGCCATACCCTTCAGCACAATGCTAAGAAGCAAATTTGACAAGTTTAAGTTGCATGTTTTTATTCTACTCTCAGCTACAACTAAGTTATTATTGTAGGAATGGTGAGAACTCTACTCTTGTCATGCTAAGACAAGAGTAGAAAGGCTAGCTAGCACATACTAGCTAGCCTTTCAAAAAGACAACATGCTTTTGGTTGTAACTATTTCAATGTGTTCCACTTATGAATAACCTGTCTCTTCAGAATCGGTTTGCCCCACAAGGATCCCAGTGGCCTCTCGTGATGAGAAGGGCTTCGAGCTGATGTTGGGCATGAACATTCAGAAGAAGGCCAAGAAGATTTCTGGTTCCCTTGCTTCAGAGGCAGCCTATGCTCTCACTTCTTCCACAGACATTACCGAGAACACCAGGTATCAAGGCGTCTAAATCACCTTTTTATTTAATCAATCATGTAACATATTTAATTATCTTTAACCCATTTCTCCATAGAGAAATTTTCCCAGAAGGTCTTCCGCCTTCATATGTATTTGTGGCCACTGTACGTCTGAAGGGGAACTTTAGCCAGTCGATCTTTGACCTTTGGAGGGTTTTGTCCAAGAGTAAGGAAATCCAGGCTGCGGTGACACTCAACGGAAAAGATCAGTCTGTCATCTTCACCACCACCAGTGTGACAGAAGTAGAGCAAAAAGCCATCTTTAAAAAAGGCTTCAAGGTTGGTATAAAGAGAGTATTACATGAGCACTTTGCATTAAGTCAGGAAGAATGGATGGATATTAATGTTATTTAACCTATAGGTTGGAGTCCTTGTCAAACGGTGTTTTTGACTAAAGTCCCAGAGGGTTAGAGCCCCAGTTAAACGATAGTTAAACGACATTTAACTGAGGTCCTCAAAGGGGTGGGAGTTTTAATGTTTTTATCTTTTTTAAAAAAATCTTTTTCAAAATGTCTTCCTCTGTCTCACTGTTTCGGTGATTTTAATGTTTTTATCTTTAAAAAAAAAAAAGTCCGAGAGATTAGAGTCCTTGTCAAACGGCGTTTTGACTAAAATCCGAGAAATTAGAGTCCTTGTCAAACGGCGTTTTGACTAAAGTCCAAAGGGTTGGAGTCCCAGTTGACAGCGTCTCAACTAAAGTTCTACAGCTTTTTATTTCTCTTTCTCACTGTTTACGTTTTAATTATGTTTTTTAAATCTCTTTCTCACATGCTGTTTTTATTTTAATTATGTAAAGCACTTTGAAATGCCTTGCTGCTGAAATGTGCTATACAAATAAAATTTGATTGATTGATTGATTGATTTTGAAAACAATTTAGTAATCTATATTTAAACGACTTGGTCAGATGTTGCAGATACCATAAATTGATTTAACAGAGCGATAGTCTGAGCAGGTGGTTCATATGGAGATGTTCACAATTGATTTTTTCCAAGTCCAAGTCATGTCTTTAAAGACTGAAATAAATATTTTCTAATGAAATCCACAACATCTAGTTCACTTCTAACCCTCCATTGCTGTATGTTAGGATTCCACCCTTTCACTGTTGTCCTCAGGCCTAAATTACCTCATGAACCTTTAATAATGAGCTTTTGATCTTTTAATATTTATAATCTTTTAATCATTTAATACTTATTTAACCAGATGACAATCCAGAATTAATAATCTAAATGGTTATTTGCATTATTTTGAACATTGTTCAAACGCAATATTTGTCTTTTTCAGAGCTGGATTTACAAGGATGTGGGCCCCTGAGCAGGGGCCAGTTTTGGTGCTCTATTCTCTAAGAAAAAATAATTTTACTAATGCAAATTACAAAACATTAGTTGGTGTTTCGATACATAAGGTATGAAGTGATGGTTGATAATTTGAATTCTTCTCCAAAACAATAACTCCATATTGTTCCCATAACGTCATCACTTCCAAATACTTGAACATTGTTTATATCCACAAAATATTAATATGATCATTTTGAGTTTTATATAAAGTACATACATTCATTTAACCCTTGTGCGTGCAAGGACTGAGGCAAATGATACAAGTGATACAGGTGTGGGGTTGGTTGGACCCCATTTGTAAACACAAGGATTAAAAAAAAATGTTTTT
Organism: Poecilia formosa; assembly: GCF_000485575.1. Lineage (NCBI taxonomy): Eukaryota > Metazoa > Chordata > Actinopteri > Cyprinodontiformes > Poeciliidae > Poecilia > Poecilia formosa. The sequence continues at coordinate 807,164 of NW_006800057.1, read as the reverse complement.
ATCTTCAAATACTAAAAATACATCCAAATTGTACCATTCTTGCTGGGGGTTTAACTTGGTCGCTAACAGTTTAAGTATGCTTTTAATGCAGAAATCCAATGATTGTCTTTCTGACTTCCAACATTTGTTACAGAGGAAATGTATGAGCAAGTCTAATGAAGAGGTCTAAGAGCGGCCTGCACAACATCAGATGTTTGAAATCTTCAGAAAAATCACTTCCAGCTGTGCTCAGATTGTTTGGGGAGTCAAACACCATCCCTTGGACAAAACCTTGGAAGTTTTATCAGATCCAAAACTTGCAGAGCTTGTAGATTTAGCAAACATAACAGCATACGCTGACTCAGCAATTTAAGCTCCCCAGGGGGAGGGAAACACCACGTACTATACAGCCAAAAGATTTTGTTTGTTTTCCCTCGCACATACAAACATAAGTGACATCCCATTATTTTTTGCGATCAAATGTTTTTATTTTAGTTGTTTTACATCCACAACAACATGTACATTACAGTATAGTTACATTAGGTGGGATACAACATAGAAATAGAAAAGGCAGTGTGACCCCCTCACCCCTCAACCCTCATCCCCAGGCGACCTCCTACCCTGTTCCCAAGGATCTCAAAGTGATAACAAATATGGAAGTGGACAGTTACAAAGATTAAAACATCACTTACAGTTACATATTGAAAGGATTACATAGGATTATGTTGCACCCTTTCTCTAACCAAAGAATAAGCTGCATCCCAAGCTCTGTAAGTGAAGGTAACATAAATACTGGATTGTGCTATAAAATTACACTGTGTGACTGGAAAACACATAATACTGCCCCTTTAAATCTCAAGAGGTAGAACAAGAGACAAATTCACAAAGTACGAAAGGTGTATTTGTCTAAAATGGCTCTGCAGAAGCTAATGTGCTGCTCTGCTCTCCAAAAAAACATGTTGTGTCAGAAAGCGGTTTCTCCAAAGTTCAATCTTCCTTCCTTGTACCTATTATAAAGGAACCTCCCTGCTGCGACTTCCAGAGACGTAAAAATAGCATTTATTTACACACAGTGTGCTGCTATTTTCAACCCTCCGTTGAACCGGTGAAGATGGGATGTGACAGCAGCCGGGAAGATGCTTAAAGAAAATGTTTCATCTTCTGGACCACTTCCGCAGTGGAAAGAGGTCTGCGGCTGTGCAGCAGTTGGATCGTGACTCTGTTTGGGAAAAGCCTACTGGAGGTTGATTTTTCCTACACCTCAAAGTGAGGTGAGGAACAGGGTGGCACTTATGCACTGTTTGTATTTGCTCATGTTGGATCTAATTTTGTTTTTGTGAGACACAATGGGGAAGCCTGTCATTAGTCACTGTGGAAATGGTGGCTTATAATCCAAGCTAAACAACAGAGACTCTGTTTCTTCCTTCCTCTCTGCGTTTTAAAAATGGTTTGTGATGGAAAAAGGAAGAACTTTTTCGTCCCTAATGGCTCACTATTTGCGGATCATTTTGGGAATACATGTTTGTGGATTTGTGAGCAAAATTACATGAGATGAAACCCATGTGCACACATGTAAGACAGCCAACAGACGGACGGTCAACGGAAGGCTGAGTGAAAGAAAAATGAACACATACCAAAGTGTTTCCACATTCGACTTTGTTAATGAGCAGATGGTCACACAAAGCTGCGTTTCAGCTGCTCGGTTTATACACCTTTAATGTGCCATTAGGGATAATTTTGAAATAATGGCAGTACTGGTCTGACTCCTATTCTTTTACAGACGCTGTATGATGGGAAATGGCATCAGCTGAAGATTCTGGTGAGCCCTCAGCATGTCGTCAGTTTCCTTGACGACGAACTGATCCAAGAGATCACGCTGAAGCCCGTGGAGCCCATTTATATCAATGGAAAGACGCAGATTGCCAAGAAGCGGGGGTCACAGGTCACTGTACCGGTATGCGACAAATTCTTATTAACTTTAAACCCCAGTGAAGGCGGGCCCTTCCTGTTGGTCGTTGGTCGGACTTTGTGCAGACCCCACCTGCTTCAAAATTGTATCAAAAGTGATTTGACCTGTCCAGCACAGCTGCTTCAAGAAGACAGAGAGTTTTTATTTGTAATCAGGGTCAAATTATTTCCGACATCATTTTCCTACATTCAGTATTCCTTATTTTATAACCAAACTTTTATAGTAAGTAGAACAACATTTGACCAAAGATTTTTTACTGAAAACAAAATTGTTTTTAGTGAAAAAAAATATCATACTTGACAGTTTGAAACAAAGTGACTAACAAATACTGTTTTTATGCCCGAGAATAAATGTTTTCAATTGAGCCCCAAGAAACATTTGAAAACTAGATGCCTTTTTATTAATACAGCAAATGTGCAAAATCCTTTACAAGTTTTGGATTTGCAATTAAAAAAAGCCCCACAATTTTCTACCAATAATCCTTTTGACTGATTTTGCCCAACTTGACAAAAAGCTTACAGAGACTTCATGATCCGTTGTATTTATGGTTTGGGTTTTGTGTGGTTTTCATTCCTGTTTTATTTATTATTTTTGGTTGTTGTGTTGTATCCTGGATATTTAGTTTAGAAGTTTTCTTTAAAAAATGTAAGTTTCCTGGTGTCTGAGAGGCTGAACTTACAGTATTACAAAATTATCAATATATTACTTGAAAATGATCTCAAAACAACAATGCTATTGTTTATTTCTGGGACTATTTAATGTCCAGCAACATTTGTTATTGTGACAGGCCCAACCATGTATCAGTTTTATTTGTCTTTTCCATTAAGCAGTGCTTTGTGTTTGTCCGTCCAGTCATTTGGCTCAGTCTGGTTTTCTCTGAGTGTTTCTCCTGTTCTGCTGGTCCAGGTGGAGATCCAGAAGTTACGTCTGTACTGTGATCCTCACCAGAGCGAGAGAGAAACTGCTTGTGAAATCTACTCTGTGGTGAGCTGTTTGCCATTTTAATCTCTCAAATATATGAAAGTTGCACACAGGAAGTTTGAATATATAAAATGTGTGTGTTTTTCTCTTTTTCTTTTATCCTCAGGATGATGAAAGGGTAAGGCAGATTTTTTTTTCCTTTCCTCATGCATTTTAATTGGGCTTTTCTTCATAACTGAGCACCACTGAGACTTGGATGTCGCTACGGTGACATCACTTATTGGTTTGTTGACTTCTGTTCTGAAGCCTCAAATTTCCATTTTGGTAATTTAAGTCTTGGTTTCTGCACATATTATTTGGAAAAAGTTGAGAACAAATTTTCTGTTTGACCCAATATATTCATATAAATGTATTACAGGACTGCTTTTAATAGAATCACATAACAGAAGTAGACTACACTTAACTTTTTGTACAGCTTGGCAGGTTAGGGCTGTTGTTTATATAAAAACAGACTTNCTACCAATAATCCTTTTGACTGATTTTGCCCAACTTGACAAAAAGCTTACAGAGACTTCATGATCCGTTGTATTTACGGTTTGGGTTTTGTGTGGTTTTCATTCCTGTTTTATTTATTATTTTTGGTTGTTGTGTTGTATCCTGGATATTTAGTTTAGAAGTTTTCTTTAAAAAATGTAAGTTTCCTGGTGTCTGAGAGGCTGAACTTACAGTATTACAAAATTATCAATATATTACTTGAAAATGATCTCAAAACAACAATGCTATTGTTTATTTCTGGGACTATTTAATGTCCAGCAACATTTGTTATTGTGACAGGCCCAATCATGTATCAGTTTTATTTGTCTTTTCCATTAAGCAGTGCTTTGTGTTTGTCCGTCCAGTCATTTGGCTCAGTCTGGTTTTCTCTGAGTGTTTCTCCTGTTCTGCTGGTCCAGGTGGAGATCCAGAAGTTACGTCTGTACTGTGATCCTCACCAGAGCGAGAGAGAAACTGCTTGTGAAATCTACTCTGTGGTGAGCTGTTTGCCATTTTAATCTCTCAAATATATGAAAGTTGCACACAGGAAGTTTGAATATATAAAATTTGTGTGTTTTTCTCTTTTTCTTTTATCCTCAGGATGATGAAAGGGTAAGGCAGATTTTTTTTTCCTTTCCTCATGCATTTTAATTGGGCTTTTCTTCATAACTGAGCACCACTGAGACTTGGATGTCGCTACGGTGACATCACTTATTGGTTTGTTGACTTCTGTTCTGAAGCCTCAAATTTCCATTTTGGTCATTTAAGTCTTGGTTTCTGCACATATTATTTGGAAAAAGTTGAGAACAAATTTTCTGTTTGACCCAATATATTCATATAAATGTATTACAGGACTGCTTTTAATAGAATCACATAACAGAAGTAGACTACACTTAACTTTTTGTACAGCTTGGCAGGTTAGGGCTGTTGTTTATATAAAAACAGACTTAGCAGCACATCTTTTAATAGGTTTATATTTGAGTAATATGATCATTGTTCATTCTATTCTATGAACTACTTACCACATGTCTCAAAAATTCCAAGCAAATATTTAGTATTTATTTGCAGAAAATGAGAAATGGTCAAAATAATAAAAAATATGCAGTGCTTTTGGACCTCAAATAATGCAAAGAAAATAAGTTCATACTTATTTAGAAACAATAATACTAATGTTTGAACTCAGGAAGAGTTCAGAAATTTATATTTAATCCTGGAATAAATTAAAAACCTCCTGGAATAACCAGGAGGTTTTCAGTGTTGTTTAGTGCAGTGGGCTCTTCATGACTTCCAAAGCTCTATGACATTTCTATAACTGAAGGTAATATATATACTTAATTGTACTATACAATTACATTATGTGAGTGGAATACACATAATACTGCCCCTTCAAATCCCAAGTGGCGGAGCAAGAGACAAATTCACAAAGTAAAAAAGCATCAACAATTTTTAAAATAGAAAAAAAAATGTGCTGAAAATAAGTAGAAGATACAGTATATAGATCTAATATCATTAGACAAAACAAAAAGGAGAACTTGCACAATCATTTGGAGCAGCACAAAAATAATATCCAGAAACCATGGGAAGTGCTCTACAGTTTAATTTAAAAACAAGCAGCAATAGGAACTTTTTCCAGTTCTTCTGATGATGCTTATGTAAAGCAAAGTGAAGATATGATCTTTTACCTACACTTTGTGTAGGTGAAATCTTGGATTTTTGCATTATTACTCTGCAGAACTGCACTATTGAATAAATAATTAAAATACCAAAATGGGTATTTATGCTTGTGAAATATGATAATTGAAAACTTTAATCAAATTTCTAACAAAGACATTTCAAGAGCAGAGTCTTAGAATGCTTAGCTGCTGAAATGTGACTGATTTGTCTGAACGTTTCCTTGTCCTCCAGTGTCCGCTGAATCGAACAGCCACCCCGGAACAAGAAGAAGAAGAAGACTGCAACTGTGCCCTCGGCCCACCAGGGCAGCGTGGCCCACCAGGACGGATGGTAATACACAAACAAATACAGAGGCGCTTGATGAATGACCCCACATTTACCCTTCTGATGAAATCAAATGTGTGTGTGCGTGTGTAGGCTGTACAAACAAAGAGATCAGGCTCTGACAGTGCTGTTTCTTTTTCCACTTTTTTGATTAAACAATTATTGTCTGCCCACATCATATAGCATATATGGTGGATGCTAATTTCCTGTTATGTGCTGTATGAAAACGGGCAGGAAAAAAAAACTAAACAAAACAACAACAAAAAATCCCACAGCACATGAAAACCAGGAAACGGGGAAATGTAAATGACTGTTGATGTGGTTTTAGCACATCATGCAACAAAAATAAAACTAAACATATCAAGGCGTTCTTCTGCTTTCCACTAATGATCTGTGATGAGGTTCGGTTGTAATAAGTCTCTTCTGATGAGTCTTTGTTCATTCGGTGAAAATGAGAGCGGCCCAACCAGATGCACTACCAAGGCACTTATTTGTGCCTTTTTAAACTTACACCAAGAAACAGGCGGCTGAGTTTTCTCAGTTTTTATTTTCACTGTTTAATGCATATATCAAAAAATAACGACATGCTATGAAAGCCCATATGTTTTCAATGTGGCAATCGAAGTTATTGGAACAACTATATTCAACTATATTGGTAAAGAAATATGTATTTTCCAACACAGGGTTTCTTTACTGAACACACAATGTTGCTTTGATTGCTTTAGCATAAAAACACCAATAAAGAAAATCATGTAATAGTAATTATGCAGAAGAATATTTACCCCAAGCTTAATGTAAATGGATTCACATAAAATGTTGTTAGTCTAACATACAACAACAGTGAATAATTGACTGACAGGCAAATGGTAGGTTCCTAAAGACAAGCTCATGGCGTAGCTGACAAAATAAAGCTGTGGTCAATGAGTATTTCTGCCAATCACATGATATTTTTTAATGCTACAGGGTTTCAGAGGTGAAAAAGGGAGGGAAGGACCACCGGGACCTGATGGTAAGCCTGTAAGTGCCGATCACTTTCATCACAATTATTTTCCTCAGGTTGCTCCCTCCATTCTGTAGGACACATACTGAATAAATGTGATGAAAATTATATCAACTTGTTTTTGTCCTCAGGGTAAAGAAGGTAAACCTGGTGAAGCCGGCCCTCCTGGATTTCCAGGGATAAAAGTAATGCTATTCTACTTTATATTTATGAGTTTTGATTGTGGTTAGAGGAGATTCCTTGCAAACCTATGGACATAGCATTTTCAGCCTGTATCTAAATTTGTTATAAGTCATAGCTAATAAAATAATCAAAAATGAATGTCAGCAATAAAGTATATTGTCCTGTTCAGTGTACGTTGACATAAACTGTTGACTTTAATTACAAAAATTAGTACACGTTCAGTGACATTCCAAATTCTCTGCCTTTATTGGACTGATGCTGAAGAAAACTTTGGTGGTTGCTTCCATGTTAATAAAATCGTCAGCATCACCAATATTGTAAATTACTGAACAGGCTACAGTAATTATCCAAAAATTGTTCCCACGTTAGCAAAACAATAACATAAACTTTCAGTTTTTAAAAAGTTGTTCATATAAGTTTTAAACCACTGCTTGTTTTCCTGCATCAGCTAGCTAAGGTGTTATGCTAGAGCTAGCTTGTTGCCAGTGTATCCTAGAAAAAAACCTGTTTTTAAGTTTAGTTTAGCCAGGTTAAGATTAATTAATTTATGTTCACAGGGCTGACAGATCCTGAACTAAATTAACAGCTCCAACATGAAGGTCTCATGTGTTTATTATGATTAGAAAAATAGCAGACATTATGCTAATTCACAAATTAGCATATTGATTGTTAATCCCTATTCTCTCTTTTTGTTTTTGCTTATGTAAGCTATACTCTATATTGACTGAATTCTCAAAACAGCTGCTTTCTTTCCCAAATTGGAATGTTTTTATTATTAGAATATCAAAGAAAATGTGGAATGAAAACGCCCCATTTTGGCTGAGTTTGTAAACGCAGTAACTTCAACCCTCTTAGTACTGTTAAGTCTGTGCAGACATTTGGCATGAGTTTTATTTTCTTTTGCCCTTAAAACTGTTGTTGCACCATCAAAAACACATAGAAAAACATAATGACTGCCAAATACAGAGAGCCTAAATGTTCCTGGTAAAAGCAGCCAAAGTATATTTCTTAATTTGTCTACAGTCAAAAAGCTCTAAGGTGAAACAGGTGGCTTTTTATGATTTTTGAAATACTGTGCAAAAAAGGTAATTCTGTTGCCAATGTGTTTATCATTCAGTGGAATGATAAACCAACAGAATTACCTTTTTGTTGAATAGCTAATCATACCAACCAAATCTTTTACTGCTGCTGTATTCTGACTTTTTAACCACGTGTTGCCATGTAAATTTGATTAAAAAAAATCCAAGTTAAAGCAAAAGCTGTTAACATTTTATGAATTCATTTTGCATATTTATACATATTTAGTAATCCAAACATCTTGATCAGGCAAACTGACTGTGGTGTCTTGGCTTATATTTGAAAATAGTTGTATTTGTCCCAAGGAAATAACATAGTGTGTATCCATCCATCTTTGGACACATATGTATGAGCATACAAACATACAGCACCACTAGTGTGGCACCCCTCTAACTGAAGTTTCTGAATAATTATCCGTCTGCTGGGCAGGGTGAAGAAGGCCCCCAAGGACTAAGAGGAGAGCCTGGTGTTAAAGGTATCAAGGCAAGTACATGACACTGTAGTTTTTTTTTTCTTGTTGTTGAATCTGTTGTGTAGTTCTGACAATGCTTTGTTTCACTTTGCGCCCAGGGAGACCGAGGGGAACCAGGTCTAACGGGAGAACCTGGACCAACAGGACCACAGGTGAGAGTGGAAGAGTCAGGAAAAGGTTCTATAGGAATGTCTTTCTGCTTTTGTAACATTCTTAAAGGAGGCTGAACTTCTCATGGCCTTGTCTTCATGTCTGCCTTTGATAGTTTTTGCCTTTCAAAAAGTTATTTAACATACCCCGGTATTGTAGTTACGTTTGTACTTTCTACCCTCATAACCGTATTACTTCAAATTTAAAGACTTATTTTCTGACCAAAGCAAAGAACGCCTCTGTTCACCACCAAAGACTTTGATAAGCTTCTCCAGAGAACTGAAGTGATAGAAGCAAAGATTCACTGACTTGAGGTTAATGTTGAGGTCAAGGCAGGATTTGGACATGAGACAACCTTACAGATGATTCAAAATAATGAAAGGACTGACAGACAATGACTCGGCACTATGACAACCCATCCTTTAGGTCTGAGGTAACCTTTACAGGATGAACCCTGCACTTAGACAAAACAGCGTGGCCACATCAGAGCCCAGATGTCCCCTCTTCGACCTCGGAACCGAGAACAAAACAAACAACAGGAGTTATCAATGTGGAATTCCACTGAAAAACAGGTTTGCTGCAATTCAGCAGGAGTTTACGAGGGAAACCTCAACTTCAAACATCAACAAGAGGTTTGAGAATCCAGACAGGTTCCTCCTAAAGTAAACCAGAAACCAGAAAATAACAGAATCGTAGATGTAAAACAAAGAGGTTAAAATGCTCTGCCAACCCCATGATGTTATGCTTGATATGTTAGGAATAGTCCCATCAATTATTAATGATCACCCTGCAATTGAGCATTTAATCATACATGCTGGAGTGAATGATATTGCCAAACAAAAATATGAAATTCTGAAATCACCCGCTGAACACAATGGGAATCTCAAGATGTTCTGCAACCTCAGTCAACTCTGTTGGCAAACCCAGAATCTTCTGGTAGCGTCTTGATCTCTTCAAACCGGACGGATTCTGTCTGAGTAAATGTGGGTGGAAATTATTCACAACAAATGTTTTCGGTGTCATGAATCAGAAAAACTGCTCTGCCAAAAGCAAAACACACATCTAACACCAGCACCTGTTTACCTTTAGTGGATTGCTGCAGCGGTGTCTTCACAGGTCAATCAATCCTCCAAGTTCTGTTCAGAGTTGCCTTTGGTTAATAATAACTGGAGTATTCACTAGCATATTTGATGTCAATGATTTTGATGATGGCATTTGAGGACATATAATGATTGCTGCTTCTTCTTAAAGCTGCTGATTATTATGGAATATGTATATTATTAAAAGAGACAAAATTGACAGCATTTCAAAACTGTAAGACTTAGCTAATTGCAAGATACATTTCATACAGCTACTTCACCATAAAAGTCTGTTGGTTTCTGTATTTTTTTTTTTATTCCTTTTGTCCAGGGACTTCCTGGAGAGAGAGGTGAGGCAGGACCTGTAGGAGAAACTGGTCTTAAGGTGAGATTAAATAATTATTAAAAAATGGAAGCTGAACTGAACAAAATTGCATTTTCTGCAAAAAAGCAGCATTAACTGGTATGGCTAAGCTGATCTGACAAAGAAGCTGAACTGAAGCAGAAGCACTTTTAAGATACAAACTTACATAAATATTAAACTATTTTGATTAAATGTGTTTAAGTAATGCAATAGAAAAAAAGTCTAAATTACCAGGACTATATGGAGAGTTGAAATGAAAATAAAATAAAATAAATAAATAAAACAAATACTTCATTAAGTCAATAGTTGTAATAATTTCATGTGTCAAACTCGCCCATCAAAGTTCATGGGCGGGGCTTATACCAATCTGTTGAGCTCCAATACCTTGTAATGGAGGACTTTCATGAACAACATAAAAGTCATTCAGACTCCATGATAGAGTCATGGGGAATCTTATGATAATCTTACATAGTGTTGACAGATAATGTAAGATGCTCTGAAAAAAATCAGGCTAAGTGGAGTTCATCAGTGTTGTAGCCCCGCCCACAAACCCGCCCTCGACTTTAATGCCTGAAGTCGAGAGATAAAATTATTTTATGGTGATGCTGCAGAAACAAGAACCATAAAATAAGTAAATACATATTTAATTATTTATCTACATATGTTATTACATTTTTGTATTTTAATCATTTAATGGCACATTTAATAATTTATTTACCTATTATGTAAATGATTTAAACATTTTATTAAATATATTTATTTCATGGTACATTTAATTATTGATTTATTGATGTATTTTTTCAATTTTGTCTCTTTTAGCCCTCCATATCTCTAGCCTAGTTTCACAGAGCTGGACGTATCTAACAGCGTTTTTGTCTCCAACCAGGGGGAACCAGGACCACCAGGTATGGATGGAGCAGCAGGGCTAACAGGACAGAAGGTCAGTACAGAAAAGTTTGTTTAGATTGGACACAATATAGAGTGTACCATATTTATTCTAGTGACTTGGATTATTTTGGCTTGCAATTCTTTTCACAAGACAACTCAGTTTTAGTCAGACAATTATATAACATATGTCCTCTATTAAAACAATTAATTCAGAAGAAGTGTGAGATGCGCATATAAAAACATAACAGATATGTGAATGTATAGACACGCTGCATGTTATAGTTTACAATTTTGTGCATGCAAAGAACATTGGAGGGCAAAAGAGGATTCTTTCACTTGCCATCCATTAAAAAATATGGATGGCATATGGTAGAACAATTCCAATAACAAAACGAACCTGGGACTGTATGGATTATTAATTTAGTGGAGCGCCCCGCAGCAGGAAAAAAAAAAAAATAAATAAAATAAAGAAAATGCAGAAAAACCATTGAAGAACAACTCAAAACCAGTCGTGTTCTTTTTTTTTGTTTTTTTTTTGCTCTCTGTGTTGACTGTGCTACACACAAAAACATAAATTGCAACTTATTGCTGTAGGAACTTATTGCTATTGCAATACGTTGCAACAGCAGCTCCACAGCTCCACTAGTGTATCAAGATTCAACACCAAAAGCGCAAAAACCTTTCCCACACAAAGACCAGAACATTCAGTCTGTTACAGTTTTATGTTTCCAGTTTTATGTTTCCAGGCATAATGTTTATTTTGTAATTATTAATAAGTGATTGAACACAGCAGTGGTTGATTAGCTAACATATCTCAGTTACGTTTATCATAGTCAAGCTAGCATAACTGACCTATTTCCCTCTCCCTCGCTTTTTTTTTCTTCCCCAATTAGAACTTTTTCCTGACCTGTGAAATGTGACACTCTTGGACCTCGTCATCTAGTTGCCATTATGGCGACAAATAGTAGTAAAGAACTGCATCTCTCTTTCTTTTACATCACACGTACATTTAAGATTTAGAGCTTCACGTTGACAACCTGACAGCTAAAACCAATGCTAGCTATCGTCAACAAGCAGATTTTTTTAACCTCCATCAGGGAGATGGAAGGCGGGCTCTTGCACGTGTCCCATCACGTTGCAACACATCTCTACATCTTTAAACATTGTTTTGACAATTACGTAGTTCAACCCAAAATTAGAGCTTCTGCAAAAATAGTTTATCCTGCTAATTATCATAGTTTTGTTCTTTGGGTTCTGGGGGAAAGGAAATTTAGCAATACTAGTAGCTAAACACTTACAAGTTAATATTATTTTATAAGAAAAACTACGGAAGAACAAAACACCAGTGTCATCGCGTAAAACAATGAGCTTGTCACTCATTAATACCACATGATCAGAGTGAGTCTGAACTATAGGTTACATGAGAAGTCCTCCTGTGGTAACTTCGCCCAAGCTAAATGAGAGAGCACAAGCACACATCTGCAAGCATGTGAGCACGCCCACCAACAAGCAAGTGTGTGATGCTATTTGCAGTCCTCTCTGAACTCAACTTTGTCTTAGTAATTTTAGATCCTTCCTGTTATCATGATAAACTGTTTTCCCCAAGAATCTGGAAGTGTTCTGCTCCAACAGCTGCGTTTGTGTGTGTATGTTTCTATGAAGTGAAGTTAATATAGAATGACAACTCACTGCTGCTAACTGTGTGTTAGAAAACAACAACAACAAAGAAACCATACTAGGTATTTATTTTTTTTGAAACAAACAACACAAAGTTGCATTAAAATGTGCCACTCTGTAAAAACACAAAATCTTACTAAGTATTTTTGGCTTAATTTCTAGTGCAAATATGTAAGTACAATTGAAAAACTGAAACTATATAATATATGACATTAAAATAGATATATTGTGTTAACAACTGGTTGTTAATGCTGGTGGAAAAGATAAAGATGACAGGAAGTGGTGGGAGGAAGATGGCCCAGCAGGTTTTTAATGAACTTATATGAGTTTAACTATTTCTTATTCAGTGGGAACACCACATTTGCGAAATTGTGTTTTTTCTCGACATTGGCAGAACATAGACAAAGTTTGATGCACATTTATAATGGAAATGGCTTCTCCTGCTTTCCCTAATCAGCGGCTAAGCAAGTCGGATTGTGTTCACACGTCTCCAGTCAGCACAACAAACAGCTCATATCCTCAGCAGGCGGTTTTTTTCTGGGAATCTGGGTATTCTAATGACCCAAGGAAGTTTTTCTACACTCCCCAGTTAGCATAGAGTTAAATATTTGTTAAAGTAAGAGACGTCTACAGTCCTGCTTATGCTGCAGAGCAGAAGTACAAATCTCATGGAGCCTGCAGGGAGTGAGCAGTCAGTGATAATAAGAAAACAAAATAAAGATCCACATGTGAACCAAATTAGCACGCGGTGTGGTCGCCCGGGGAAACATCGCCGGCCTTCCGTAAAAGATTTCTTCTCTGTCATCCGTGACAGCTCCATTGCATGTTAATGAGGCCTACAGTTAGATAAACTGTGATAGGCTTCAGTCTGTCACTGTGGCCTCTAATCATTGTCCTGGTCCATTTTAGCATCCACACAATAAGGCAAATTTCCAGCAAACAAGAGAGTGACGTGGCAGTGAAGATTAAAACATATCTTTGATGAAGGATTAGGTCTGTTATTATCAGAGTTTATAATTGTGATTAGGAGAAGCTCAAGCTCAACTGGGGAGGTGTGAAGTTTGATGTGACAAAGATACCGTTTCGCATTTCTTCCCTATAATCAGGAAATGTATAATTGTCATCTGCGAGAACAGTAAGTGGTTTCGGTGTTTAAAATGAGAAACTTGCTTTTGAACCCCTGAATGATGACCTACTATCAACAAAATTACCAACTTGTGCAGACAAACGATGGAAATCAAAACAAAGCAAGTGAAAGTCAATGTTGGGTTATCTTTAACCTCTGTGTTTGCAATTTGCGAGAGACTTCAGAGGCCACCTAAAAATAAAACTCAGCTTAACTCTAAGCTGCTGTTAGACCACCAAATCGTAGGATCTGGAAGAAGCAAAAAGGAGGTCTATATGTTGTGTTTGGGGTTTGGGTTCACACCATAACCACCACTGATCTTCCTCATCCATCCATCCATCCATTCATTTTCTGTACACCCTCGTCCCTAGAGAGGTCGGGAGGGGTGCTGGTCACTGAACTTCCTGTCTAATCCTTTTGGTCTTGATTTCACATGCAGCATTTAGATCAAAATTTGGAATAAGTGTTATGGAAGCATGAATCCAAAAAAATATTCCTTCACCAGAAAAGGAGGTTTTGGATTGATCAGTCAGACAAAACTCACAATTTATTCAATGATGGCTTTTTTTTGTTGTTGTTGTTGTTTTGACATTGCTGACATGAACCAATCTCTGTATGTCTGTATGTGTTCTCTGTACGTCCTCAAACATGACCATGAGGCTTGTGTCTCTGTTTAAGCCTTCTGCACAGACACAGAGCTTCTTCTTCTGTAATGTTAAATGCAGCGTTCAGTATGTTTGTTAGAGGGAAACAACTGAATTGGAGTCTGTTTTCTTTTGAAGTGTCTCACCGCACTACGCACATATAAAGCCCTTGCAAGCGGCAGACCTCACAATTACACAGCCGAGACGCCCACCACCGCCCAATAAATGACAACAGGACATAAATCTTGGGATGTGTAGAACAAGAGAAAATAGACAAGTCCAGAGAAATTGGTGTGACGCTGTCCTTGTGTGAAGGCAGACTAATCCCCGTCCACGATTATGTCCTCTTAAAAACTGAAACATCGTCACATCTGGGAGCTTAAGTTCTATAAACAAATGTCAATAAAAAAATACAGGCTTCTAAAAAAAACACCAGGAACCACAATTGAATATATTTTGTGTCTGGAACATTGTTTCAAAGCAAGGATCAAGCAAGACAGTAATTAATTTGCTACAAACTCTAGGATGTCACAGTCGAGGTCTGTAAATGGTTTCTTTCCGTAAATGAAGCTTGAACACAGCATTAGCCTGACAAGACAAGTTGGATGCAACAGCCAATGCAGAATACAGGTCAACCCAAGGAACACAAAGTAGTGTGTCTAATTACAATTCCCAATACTTGTGCTTTATTGTTGCTAACTTGCTTCCAATAAAACAAGGCCTTGCAAAAGTGCAAAATACCCTTTGACCCTTTCTAAATTTTGTCACATAAGAACCACAAGCACTTAAGATTTTATGTGATAGAACAACAGAAAATGGTGCATGACATGATTTTTAAATGGTAGTGTGGGTTTATTTTCAGCCCAACTGTCAGTAAGGCAAACGAATGGTAAAGCCCAAGGACAAAGGCACAGAAATAAAAAAAAATGCTTAAATTTAGCACAAAATAGTTTACAAAAATTCATGAAAAAGCTAATTTTTCAAAAATCTGGAAAAAGGAAATGATGCCAACCAAGACAAACATGGCTTGTCTTACACATATAACACATAAAACAGTATAACACATAAAACAGACCTAGCAATTAAAGGCAAATGAGCGGTAACACTAAGAAACAACTATGACAAGCACATGGAGATAATTCAAAACAACAGATTATAACTACAACACAAATGTTAAAACTAAGGGTCTTTTCAACCCTAATTGTCCTCTTGGTACCAAATTTGCAACATTTGTTTCACTTCCAGCTGCTTTTGACCATTGTACTACAATGGTGAAAAGTAAACTTTAACTTTCTTAATGTAATTTCTTCCTTTGTGGTTTTGGCTGTATGCTCATGGTTTTTCTAGTAGAACAGGGGTATTTAACTCCAGTGCCCGAGGGTGAAGTGTCCTACAACTTTTAGATGTGCCCTTGGTAAACAGTCCTGAATCAAATGGCTTAATTACATCCTTAGTATTCAGTCATGTTCTCCATATTCCTACTAATGCCCTGATTATTTCACTCAGGTGTGTGGAAGCAGAGACACATCAAATAGTTGCAGGTTACCGGTCCTAGAGTACTAGAGTTGGAGACGCTTGTGCTAGAAGGTAAACTTCTGAACAAGTCTGAAGCCTTTTGGAGTCCCTAACAGATTCTCTTCCAGGATTGCTTTGTATTTATCTCCGTCCGTCTTCCATAAAAAAAATTTCCTGATAACATGGTCCTTCTACCACCATGTTTCATGGTAGAGATTGCTGAATACAAATGCAAGCTAGACTTTTTCAGATTTGTACTACAATTTTGTAAACATTTTTAAGTCATTCACTTCAAAATCATGCTGTTGGTCTGCCATATAAAATCCTAATAATAGTGATAATAAACTTTGCTTTACATCTGTGATTAGCATGTGTGAAGCTTTGCTGTGACTTTTCCTTCCAAGATCAATTTGTAGATAAACAGCCGGGGACAATTATGAATGACTAAGGGAACAATCCGGCCTGTGTTTGCAGGGCGAAGATGTTTTCTTGGAATGATGTTGTGTGATGGGGGTGAGCTGCTGTTCTTTAATGTGTGCGGGATCCAGTTGAACTGGTTGTGGAATCTGATAAGGCTTATTCCTGGCTTCCATTAAGGGGCTTTTCTGGGCACATATAGTTTGTAGGTGACCACGGGGCATAACCACAACACTATGGTGAGATAAAGCTGAGGAATCACTGAGGAGGATCTAATGGCTGTGACTTAGACATGTGGCAGGAACACTTTAGATTTTTTACCATATACAGCGCCTACAAAATATACTCAAACCTTGAATAATTTACACTTTGTATTGCTTTTGCAACATTTCCCTTCCCAAAAAAATGTCACAAGTATTTAACATAAAGTAAATACTCCTGCCCCCATGTATCTTTAACCGGATGCTTCGGGTCATTGTCTTGGTGGAAAATAAATNTGGAATAACCAGGAGGTTTTCAGTGTTGTTTAGTGCAGTGGGCTCTTCATGACTTCCAAAGCTCTATGACATTTCTATAACTGAAGGTAATATATATACTTAATTGTACTATACAATTACATTATGTGAGTGGAATACACATAATACTGCCCCTTCAAATCCCAAGTGGCGGAGCAAGAGACAAATTCACAAAGTAAAAAAGCATCAACAATTTTTAAAATAGAAAAAAAAATGTGCTGAAAATAAGTAGAAGATACAGTATATAGATCTAATATCATTAGACAAAACAAAAAGGAGAACTTGCACAATCATTTGGAGCAGCACA
This sequence comes from Poecilia formosa, assembly GCF_000485575.1. Lineage (NCBI taxonomy): Eukaryota > Metazoa > Chordata > Actinopteri > Cyprinodontiformes > Poeciliidae > Poecilia > Poecilia formosa. Next base: position 790,349 of record NW_006800057.1, on the reverse strand, counting down.
AAAATAATATCCAGAAACCATGGGAAGTGCTCTACAGTTTAATTTAAAAACAAGCAGCAATAGGAACTTTTTCCAGTTCTTCTGATGATGCTTATGTAAAGCAAAGTGAAGATATGATCTTTTACCTACACTTTGTGTAGGTGAAATCTTGGATTTTTGCATTATTACTCTGCAGAACTGCACTATTGAATAAATAATTAAAATACCAAAATGGGTATTTATGCTTGTGAAATATGATAATTGAAAACTTTAATCAAATTTCTAACAAAGACATTTCAAGAGCAGAGTCTTAGAATGCTTAGCTGCTGAAATGTGACTGATTTGTCTGAACGTTTCCTTGTCCTCCAGTGTCCGCTGAATCGAACAGCCACCCCGGAACAAGAAGAAGAAGAAGACTGCAACTGTGCCCTCGGCCCACCAGGGCAGCGTGGCCCACCAGGACGGATGGTAATACACAAACAAATACAGAGGCGCTTGATGAATGACCCCACATTTACCCTTCTGATGAAATCAAATGTGTGTGTGCGTGTGTAGGCTGTACAAACAAAGAGATCAGGCTCTGACAGTGCTGTTTCTTTTTCCACTTTTTTGATTAAACAATTATTGTCTGCCCACATCATATAGCATATATGGTGGATGCTAATTTCCTGTTATGTGCTGTATGAAAACGGGCAGGAAAAAAAAACTAAACAAAACAACAACAAAAAATCCCACAGCACATGAAAACCAGGAAACGGGGAAATGTAAATGACTGTTGATGTGGTTTTAGCACATCATGCAACAAAAATAAAACTAAACATATCAAGGCGTTCTTCTGCTTTCCACTAATGATCTGTGATGAGGTTCGGTTGTAATAAGTCTCTTCTGATGAGTCTTTGTTCATTCGGTGAAAATGAGAGCGGCCCAACCAGATGCACTACCAAGGCACTTATTTGTGCCTTTTTAAACTTACACCAAGAAACAGGCGGCTGAGTTTTCTCAGTTTTTATTTTCACTGTTTAATGCATATATCAAAAAATAACGACATGCTATGAAAGCCCATATGTTTTCAATGTGGCAATCGAAGTTATTGGAACAACTATATTCAACTATATTGGTAAAGAAATATGTATTTTCCAACACAGGGTTTCTTTACTGAACACACAATGTTGCTTTGATTGCTTTAGCATAAAAACACCAATAAAGAAAATCATGTAATAGTAATTATGCAGAAGAATATTTACCCCAAGCTTAATGTAAATGGATTCACATAAAATGTTGTTAGTCTAACATACAACAACAGTGAATAATTGACTGACAGGCAAATGGTAGGTTCCTAAAGACAAGCTCATGGCGTAGCTGACAAAATAAAGCTGTGGTCAATGAGTATTTCTGCCAATCACATGATATTTTTTAATGCTACAGGGTTTCAGAGGTGAAAAAGGGAGGGAAGGACCACCGGGACCTGATGGTAAGCCTGTAAGTGCCGATCACTTTCATCACAATTATTTTCCTCAGGTTGCTCCCTCCATTCTGTAGGACACATACTGAATAAATGTGATGAAAATTATATCAACTTGTTTTTGTCCTCAGGGTAAAGAAGGTAAACCTGGTGAAGCCGGCCCTCCTGGATTTCCAGGGATAAAAGTAATGCTATTCTACTTTATATTTATGAGTTTTGATTGTGGTTAGAGGAGATTCCTTGCAAACCTATGGACATAGCATTTTCAGCCTGTATCTAAATTTGTTATAAGTCATAGCTAATAAAATAATCAAAAATGAATGTCAGCAATAAAGTATATTGTCCTGTTCAGTGTACGTTGACATAAACTGTTGACTTTAATTACAAAAATTAGTACACGTTCAGTGACATTCCAAATTCTCTGCCTTTATTGGACTGATGCTGAAGAAAACTTTGGTGGTTGCTTCCATGTTAATAAAATCGTCAGCATCACCAATATTGTAAATTACTGAACAGGCTACAGTAATTATCCAAAAATTGTTCCCACGTTAGCAAAACAATAACATAAACTTTCAGTTTTTAAAAAGTTGTTCATATAAGTTTTAAACCACTGCTTGTTTTCCTGCATCAGCTAGCTAAGGTGTTATGCTAGAGCTAGCTTGTTGCCAGTGTATCCTAGAAAAAAACCTGTTTTTAAGTTTAGTTTAGCCAGGTTAAGATTAATTAATTTATGTTCACAGGGCTGACAGATCCTGAACTAAATTAACAGCTCCAACATGAAGGTCTCATGTGTTTATTATGATTAGAAAAATAGCAGACATTATGCTAATTCACAAATTAGCATATTGATTGTTAATCCCTATTCTCTCTTTTTGTTTTTGCTTATGTAAGCTATACTCTATATTGACTGAATTCTCAAAACAGCTGCTTTCTTTCCCAAATTGGAATGTTTTTATTATTAGAATATCAAAGAAAATGTGGAATGAAAACGCCCCATTTTGGCTGAGTTTGTAAACGCAGTAACTTCAACCCTCTTAGTACTGTTAAGTCTGTGCAGACATTTGGCATGAGTTTTATTTTCTTTTGCCCTTAAAACTGTTGTTGCACCATCAAAAACACATAGAAAAACATAATGACTGCCAAATACAGAGAGCCTAAATGTTCCTGGTAAAAGCAGCCAAAGTATATTTCTTAATTTGTCTACAGTCAAAAAGCTCTAAGGTGAAACAGGTGGCTTTTTATGATTTTTGAAATACTGTGCAAAAAAGGTAATTCTGTTGCCAATGTGTTTATCATTCAGTGGAATGATAAACCAACAGAATTACCTTTTTGTTGAATAGCTAATCATACCAACCAAATCTTTTACTGCTGCTGTATTCTGACTTTTTAACCACGTGTTGCCATGTAAATTTGATTAAAAAAAATCCAAGTTAAAGCAAAAGCTGTTAACATTTTATGAATTCATTTTGCATATTTATACATATTTAGTAATCCAAACATCTTGATCAGGCAAACTGACTGTGGTGTCTTGGCTTATATTTGAAAATAGTTGTATTTGTCCCAAGGAAATAACATAGTGTGTATCCATCCATCTTTGGACACATATGTATGAGCATACAAACATACAGCACCACTAGTGTGGCACCCCTCTAACTGAAGTTTCTGAATAATTATCCGTCTGCTGGGCAGGGTGAAGAAGGCCCCCAAGGACTAAGAGGAGAGCCTGGTGTTAAAGGTATCAAGGCAAGTACATGACACTGTAGTTTTTTTTTTCTTGTTGTTGAATCTGTTGTGTAGTTCTGACAATGCTTTGTTTCACTTTGCGCCCAGGGAGACCGAGGGGAACCAGGTCTAACGGGAGAACCTGGACCAACAGGACCACAGGTGAGAGTGGAAGAGTCAGGAAAAGGTTCTATAGGAATGTCTTTCTGCTTTTGTAACATTCTTAAAGGAGGCTGAACTTCTCATGGCCTTGTCTTCATGTCTGCCTTTGATAGTTTTTGCCTTTCAAAAAGTTATTTAACATACCCCGGTATTGTAGTTACGTTTGTACTTTCTACCCTCATAACCGTATTACTTCAAATTTAAAGACTTATTTTCTGACCAAAGCAAAGAACGCCTCTGTTCACCACCAAAGACTTTGATAAGCTTCTCCAGAGAACTGAAGTGATAGAAGCAAAGATTCACTGACTTGAGGTTAATGTTGAGGTCAAGGCAGGATTTGGACATGAGACAACCTTACAGATGATTCAAAATAATGAAAGGACTGACAGACAATGACTCGGCACTATGACAACCCATCCTTTAGGTCTGAGGTAACCTTTACAGGATGAACCCTGCACTTAGACAAAACAGCGTGGCCACATCAGAGCCCAGATGTCCCCTCTTCGACCTCGGAACCGAGAACAAAACAAACAACAGGAGTTATCAATGTGGAATTCCACTGAAAAACAGGTTTGCTGCAATTCAGCAGGAGTTTACGAGGGAAACCTCAACTTCAAACATCAACAAGAGGTTTGAGAATCCAGACAGGTTCCTCCTAAAGTAAACCAGAAACCAGAAAATAACAGAATCGTAGATGTAAAACAAAGAGGTTAAAATGCTCTGCCAACCCCATGATGTTATGCTTGATATGTTAGGAATAGTCCCATCAATTATTAATGATCACCCTGCAATTGAGCATTTAATCATACATGCTGGAGTGAATGATATTGCCAAACAAAAATATGAAATTCTGAAATCACCCGCTGAACACAATGGGAATCTCAAGATGTTCTGCAACCTCAGTCAACTCTGTTGGCAAACCCAGAATCTTCTGGTAGCGTCTTGATCTCTTCAAACCGGACGGATTCTGTCTGAGTAAATGTGGGTGGAAATTATTCACAACAAATGTTTTCGGTGTCATGAATCAGAAAAACTGCTCTGCCAAAAGCAAAACACACATCTAACACCAGCACCTGTTTACCTTTAGTGGATTGCTGCAGCGGTGTCTTCACAGGTCAATCAATCCTCCAAGTTCTGTTCAGAGTTGCCTTTGGTTAATAATAACTGGAGTATTCACTAGCATATTTGATGTCAATGATTTTGATGATGGCATTTGAGGACATATAATGATTGCTGCTTCTTCTTAAAGCTGCTGATTATTATGGAATATGTATATTATTAAAAGAGACAAAATTGACAGCATTTCAAAACTGTAAGACTTAGCTAATTGCAAGATACATTTCATACAGCTACTTCACCATAAAAGTCTGTTGGTTTCTGTATTTTTTTTTTTATTCCTTTTGTCCAGGGACTTCCTGGAGAGAGAGGTGAGGCAGGACCTGTAGGAGAAACTGGTCTTAAGGTGAGATTAAATAATTATTAAAAAATGGAAGCTGAACTGAACAAAATTGCATTTTCTGCAAAAAAGCAGCATTAACTGGTATGGCTAAGCTGATCTGACAAAGAAGCTGAACTGAAGCAGAAGCACTTTTAAGATACAAACTTACATAAATATTAAACTATTTTGATTAAATGTGTTTATGTAATGCAATAGAAAAACACTAGAGAGGCAAAACCCCCTGATGTTAAAGTCTAAATTACCAGGACTATATGGAGAGTTAAAATGAAAAAAAAAAAATAAAAATAAAAAATAAAACAAATACTTCATTAAATCAATAGTTGTAATAATTTCACGTGTCAAACTCGCCCATCAAAGTTCATGGGCGGGGCTTATACCAATATGTTGAGCTCCACTACCTTGTAATGGAGGACTTTCATGAACAACATAAAAGTCATTCAGACTCCATGATAAAGTCATGGGGAATCTTATAAAAATCTTACATAGTGTTGACAGATAATGTAAGATGCTCTGAAAAAAATCAGGCCAAGTGGAGTTCATCAGTGTTGTAGCCCCGCCCACAATCCCGCCCTCGACTTTAATGCCTGAAGTCGAGAGATAAAATTATTGTATGGTGATGCTGCAGAAACAAGAACCATAAAATAAGTAAATACATATTTAATTATTTATCTACATATGTTATTACATTTTTGTATTTTAATCATTTAATGGCACATTTAATAATTTATTTACCTATTATGTAAATGATTTAAACATTTTATTAAATATATTTATTTCATGGTACATTTAATTATTGATTTATTGATGTATTTTTTCAATTTTGTCTCTTTTAGCCCTCCATATCTCTAGCCTAGTTTCACAGAGCTGGACGTATCTAACAGCGTTTTTGTCTCCAACCAGGGGGAACCAGGACCACCAGGTATGGATGGAGCAGCAGGGCTAACAGGACAGAAGGTCAGTACAGAAAAGTTTGTTTAGATTGGACACAATATAGAGTGTACCATATTTATTCTAGTGACTTGGATTATTTTGGCTTGCAATTCTTTTCACAAGACAACTCAGTTTTAGTCAGACAATTATATAACATATGTCCTCTATTAAAACAATTAATTCAGAAGAAGTGTGAGATGCGCATATAAAAACATAACAGATATGTGAATGTATAGACACGCTGCATGTTATAGTTTACAATTTTGTGCATGCAAAGAACATTGGAGGGCAAAAGAGGATTCTTTCACTTGCCATCCATTAAAAAATATGGATGGCATATGGTAGAACAATTCCAATAACAAAACGAACCTGGGACTGTATGGATTATTAATTTAGTGGAGCGCCCCGCAGCAGGAAAAAAAAAAAAATAAATAAAATAAAGAAAATGCAGAAAAACCATTGAAGAACAACTCAAAACCAGTCGTGTTCTTTTTTTTTGTTTTTTTTTTGCTCTCTGTGTTGACTGTGCTACACACAAAAACATAAATTGCAACTTATTGCTGTAGGAACTTATTGCTATTGCAATACGTTGCAACAGCAGCTCCACAGCTCCACTAGTGTATCAAGATTCAACACCAAAAGCGCAAAAACCTTTCCCACACAAAGACCAGAACATTCAGTCTGTTACAGTTTTATGTTTCCAGTTTTATGTTTCCAGGCATAATGTTTATTTTGTAATTATTAATAAGTGATTGAACACAGCAGTGGTTGATTAGCTAACATATCTCAGTTACGTTTATCATAGTCAAGCTAGCATAACTGACCTATTTCCCTCTCCCTCGCTTTTTTTTTCTTCCCCAATTAGAACTTTTTCCTGACCTGTGAAATGTGACACTCTTGGACCTCGTCATCTAGTTGCCATTATGGCGACAAATAGTAGTAAAGAACTGCATCTCTCTTTCTTTTACATCACACGTACATTTAAGATTTAGAGCTTCACGTTGACAACCTGACAGCTAAAACCAATGCTAGCTATCGTCAACAAGCAGATTTTTTTAACCTCCATCAGGGAGATGGAAGGCGGGCTCTTGCACGTGTCCCATCACGTTGCAACACATCTCTACATCTTTAAACATTGTTTTGACAATTACGTAGTTCAACCCAAAATTAGAGCTTCTGCAAAAATAGTTTATCCTGCTAATTATCATAGTTTTGTTCTTTGGGTTCTGGGGGAAAGGAAATTTAGCAATACTAGTAGCTAAACACTTACAAGTTAATATTATTTTATAAGAAAAACTACGGAAGAACAAAACACCAGTGTCATCGCGTAAAACAATGAGCTTGTCACTCATTAATACCACATGATCAGAGTGAGTCTGAACTATAGGTTACATGAGAAGTCCTCCTGTGGTAACTTCGCCCAAGCTAAATGAGAGAGCACAAGCACACATCTGCAAGCATGTGAGCACGCCCACCAACAAGCAAGTGTGTGATGCTATTTGCAGTCCTCTCTGAACTCAACTTTGTCTTAGTAATTTTAGATCCTTCCTGTTATCATGATAAACTGTTTTCCCCAAGAATCTGGAAGTGTTCTGCTCCAACAGCTGCGTTTGTGTGTGTATGTTTCTATGAAGTGAAGTTAATATAGAATGACAACTCACTGCTGCTAACTGTGTGTTAGAAAACAACAACAACAAAGAAACCATACTAGGTATTTATTTTTTTTGAAACAAACAACACAAAGTTGCATTAAAATGTGCCACTCTGTAAAAACACAAAATCTTACTAAGTATTTTTGGCTTAATTTCTAGTGCAAATATGTAAGTACAATTGAAAAACTGAAACTATATAATATATGACATTAAAATAGATATATTGTGTTAACAACTGGTTGTTAATGCTGGTGGAAAAGATAAAGATGACAGGAAGTGGTGGGAGGAAGATGGCCCAGCAGGTTTTTAATGAACTTATATGAGTTTAACTATTTCTTATTCAGTGGGAACACCACATTTGCGAAATTGTGTTTTTTCTCGACATTGGCAGAACATAGACAAAGTTTGATGCACATTTATAATGGAAATGGCTTCTCCTGCTTTCCCTAATCAGCGGCTAAGCAAGTCGGATTGTGTTCACACGTCTCCAGTCAGCACAACAAACAGCTCATATCCTCAGCAGGCGGTTTTTTTCTGGGAATCTGGGTATTCTAATGACCCAAGGAAGTTTTTCTACACTCCCCAGTTAGCATAGAGTTAAATATTTGTTAAAGTAAGAGACGTCTACAGTCCTGCTTATGCTGCAGAGCAGAAGTACAAATCTCATGGAGCCTGCAGGGAGTGAGCAGTCAGTGATAATAAGAAAACAAAATAAAGATCCACATGTGAACCAAATTAGCACGCGGTGTGGTCGCCCGGGGAAACATCGCCGGCCTTCCGTAAAAGATTTCTTCTCTGTCATCCGTGACAGCTCCATTGCATGTTAATGAGGCCTACAGTTAGATAAACTGTGATAGGCTTCAGTCTGTCACTGTGGCCTCTAATCATTGTCCTGGTCCATTTTAGCATCCACACAATAAGGCAAATTTCCAGCAAACAAGAGAGTGACGTGGCAGTGAAGATTAAAACATATCTTTGATGAAGGATTAGGTCTGTTATTATCAGAGTTTATAATTGTGATTAGGAGAAGCTCAAGCTCAACTGGGGAGGTGTGAAGTTTGATGTGACAAAGATACCGTTTCGCATTTCTTCCCTATAATCAGGAAATGTATAATTGTCATCTGCGAGAACAGTAAGTGGTTTCGGTGTTTAAAATGAGAAACTTGCTTTTGAACCCCTGAATGATGACCTACTATCAACAAAATTACCAACTTGTGCAGACAAACGATGGAAATCAAAACAAAGCAAGTGAAAGTCAATGTTGGGTTATCTTTAACCTCTGTGTTTGCAATTTGCGAGAGACTTCAGAGGCCACCTAAAAATAAAACTCAGCTTAACTCTAAGCTGCTGTTAGACCACCAAATCGTAGGATCTGGAAGAAGCAAAAAGGAGGTCTATATGTTGTGTTTGGGGTTTGGGTTCACACCATAACCACCACTGATCTTCCTCATCCATCCATCCATCCATTCATTTTCTGTACACCCTCGTCCCTAGAGAGGTCGGGAGGGGTGCTGGTCACTGAACTTCCTGTCTAATCCTTTTGGTCTTGATTTCACATGCAGCATTTAGATCAAAATTTGGAATAAGTGTTATGGAAGCATGAATCCAAAAAAATATTCCTTCACCAGAAAAGGAGGTTTTGGATTGATCAGTCAGACAAAACTCACAATTTATTCAATGATGGCTTTTTTTTGTTGTTGTTGTTGTTTTGACATTGCTGACATGAACCAATCTCTGTATGTCTGTATGTGTTCTCTGTACGTCCTCAAACATGACCATGAGGCTTGTGTCTCTGTTTAAGCCTTCTGCACAGACACAGAGCTTCTTCTTCTGTAATGTTAAATGCAGCGTTCAGTATGTTTGTTAGAGGGAAACAACTGAATTGGAGTCTGTTTTCTTTTGAAGTGTCTCACCGCACTACGCACATATAAAGCCCTTGCAAGCGGCAGACCTCACAATTACACAGCCGAGACGCCCACCACCGCCCAATAAATGACAACAGGACATAAATCTTGGGATGTGTAGAACAAGAGAAAATAGACAAGTCCAGAGAAATTGGTGTGACGCTGTCCTTGTGTGAAGGCAGACTAATCCCCGTCCACGATTACGTCCTCTTAAAAGCTGAAACATCGTCACATCTGGGAGCTTAAGTTCTATAAACAAATGTCAATAAAAAAATACAGGCTTCTAAAAAAAACACCAGGAACCACAATTGAATATATTTTGTGTCTGGAACATTGTTTCAAAGCAAGGATCAAGCAAGACAGTAATTAATTTGCTACAAACTCTAGGATGTCACAGTCGAGGTCTGTAAATGGTTTCTTTCCGTAAATGAAGCTTGAACACAGCATTAGCCTGACAAGACAAGTTGGATGCAACAGCCAATGCAGAATACAGGTCAACCCAAGGAACACAAAGTAGTGTGTCTAATTACAATTCCCAATACTTGTGCTTTATTGTTGCTAACTTGCTTCCAATAAAACAAGGCCTTGCAAAAGTGCAAAATACCCTTTGACCCTTTCTAAATTTTGTCACATAAGAACCACAAGCACTTTCTTAAGATTTTATGTGATAGAACAACAGAAAATGGTGCATGACATGATTTTTAAATGGTAGTGTGGGTTTATTTTCAGCCCAACTATCAGTAAGGCAAACAAATGGTAAGGCCCAAGGACAAAGGCACAGAAATAAAAAAAAATGCTTAAATTTAGCACAAAATAGTTTACAAAAATTCATGAAAAAGCTAATTTTTCAAAAATCTGGAAAAAGGAAATGATGCCAACCAAGACAAACATGGCTTGTCTTACACATATAACACATAAAACAGTATAACACATAAAACAGACCTAGCAATTAAAGGCAAATGAGCGGTAACACTAAGAAACAACTATGACAAGCACATGGAGATAATTCAAAACAACAGATTATAACTACAACACAAATGTTAAAACTAAGGGTCTTTTCAACCCTAATTGTCCTCTTGGTACCAAATTTGCAACATTTGTTTCACTTCCAGCTGCTTTTGACCATTGTACTACAATGGTGAAAAGTAAACTTTAACTTTCTTAATGTAATTTCTTCCTTTGTGGTTTTGGCTGTATGCTCATGGTTTTTCTAGTAGAACAGGGGTATTTAACTCCAGTGCCCGAGGGTGAAGTGTCCTACAACTTTTAGATGTGCCCCTGGTAAACAGTACTGAATCAAATGGCTTAATTACATCCTTAGTATTCAGTCATGTTCTCCATATTCCTGCTAATGCCCTGATTATTTCACTCAGGTGTGTGGAAGCAGAGACACATCAAATAGTTGCAGGTTACCGGTCCTAGAGTACTAGAGTTGGAGACCCCTGTGCTAGAAGGTAAACCTCTGAACAAGTCTGAAGCCTTTTGGAGTCCCTAACAGATTCTCTTCCAGGATTGCTTTGTATTTATCTCCGTCCGTCTTCCATAAAAAAAATTTCCTGATAACATGGTCCTTCTACCACCATGTTTCATGGTAGAGATTGCTGAATACAAATGCAAGCTAGACTTTTTCAGATTTGTACTACAATTTTGTAAACATTTTTAAGTCATTCACTTCAAAATCATGCTGTTGGTCTGCCATATAAAATCCTAATAATAGTGATAATAAACTTTGCTTTACATCTGTGATTAGCACGTGTGAAGCTTTGCTGTGACTTTTCCTTCCAAGATCAATTTACAGATAAACAGCCGGGGACAATTATGAATGACTAAGGGAACAATCCAGCCTGTGTTTGCAGGGCGAAGATGTTTTCTTGGAATGATGTTGTGTGATGGGGGTGAGCTGCTGTTCTTTAATGTGTGCGGGATCCAGTTGAACTGGTTGTGGAATCTGATAAGGCTTATTCCTGGCTTCCATTAAGGGGCTTTTCTGGGCACATATAGTTTGTAGGTGACCACGGGGCATAACCACAACACTATGGTGAGATAAAGCTGAGGAATCACTGAGGAGGATCTAATGGCTGTGACTTAGACATGTGGCAGAAGCACTTTTGATTTTTTACCATATACAGCGCCTACAAAATATACTCAAACCCTTGAATAATTTACACTTTGTATTGCTTTTGCAACTTTTCCCTTCCCAAAAAAATGTCACAATTGAATAGAAGTATTTAACATAAAGTAAATACTCCTGCCCCCATGTATCTTTAACCGGATGCTTCGGGTCATTGTCTTGGTGGAAAATAAATGTTCTCTGAATCCGCATCTCTGCCAGATGGAAACTAACCATCCTCAAGGATTTCCCTGGATTTCTCTTAGTTCACTTTACCTTTAACTTTTACAAGCTTTCACGGATCTGGATGGTGTGCTTGTGGTGTTGTTCAGTGTCTGCCTAATATAGCATCTTGTCTAAGGACCACATAACTCCATTTTTGGTTTCATTAGGCCAAAGAATTTTTTTCTACTTAAAAGTTCTTTGGTGGGAGACATACTAAAAGACATGTCTCCCACATGTCTTTTAGCAAATTGTAGTCCAGCCTTTATCTGAGTTTTCTTCAACAGTGGTTTTCTTATTGCTTCTCTCCCATAAAGATTTGACTTGTGAAGAACCTGGGCAACAGATGTAGTTTGCAGAGTCTCTCCCATCTCAGCTATTGAAGCTTGTACCTCCTACAACGTAGGACTCAGTATGACTCAGTATGTGCAGATTATTCCCTTATTTTCATGTTTTTGGGTTTATAAAATGGACAACTGTTTTTGACATCCTGGTAAGGGGAACATGGCCTTAAGTTTTCTGTTTGGCTTTTTAGTTTGAAATGAATAGAACTGATAATGACAGTTTCATCACATGAGAACAAACCAGTATTTACCCTTGAGACATAGTAAATTAGAACTCAGTGGTAACCTAACAGAATGACAATCTGGTTGCAAGATCATTGAAGGAATCCAGAGGGCATGTGATCTACAAATGAATTCCAAGCCTGTTGTCCCAGAATACATTTTACAGCTTGTTTTACATGGCCATTGCTAGTACCAGTGAAATGCTGTGGTTCACTCTGCAGCTTCTGGGGTCTGACAGATTGCTGAGGGATTATTTGGATATGTTTGTTTGTGGTCTTTAGTTTTTATGTTTTTACAAGCCGCCTGCCTGTCCACTCACTTGATGCAAGAGCTCTCACCACAGGACTCACCACACAAGCTGTGCCCATGCATCAGTAAAAACTGCTGCCAGATATGAACTCATGACATAACCAACAGTGTAAAAAAAACCCAGAAAGTCCCTGAGATTTTCAGTACAGGCATGTGGCTTTGATTGATACTAAAACCAATGTCTGAATCAATATTCAGACAGTAGCTTCTGGGTTCCGGAATGAAAATGCAGCGTGCAAATGTCAGATAGTCCTTTTTCATGGCTCTTCTGCTCACCATGAACACTGCTTGCTTCTTGCTCACCTAGTTTGTGTTAATGTTCAAGAAGGTGTACAAAAGAACATTACATAATGTTGGAAGTCTTCATACCTCTTAACCGGTTCCATATTTTGCTATTTTCCACCCACCAAACTCAAAAGGCTCCTGCATACTCAAGCGAACTGTACGAACCCTGTGAGCCAGGGGTGCCCAAAGTCCAGTCCTCGAGAGCCACCATCCTGCCAGTTTCAGATGCATCCCTGTTTCAACTCACCTGAATCAAATGAATGGCTCATTATCAGGCCTCTGTACAGCTGATCCTGGTCTGTTGGAGTAAGAATACTTCTAAAACTTGCAGGATGGTAGCTCTCGAGGACTGGACTTGGGCACCCCTGCTGTGAGCCATGCAGACTGCACAAGCACTTTCTGCACACATTTGGAATTTCATTGTCAAGTGTACCAATTGTCTGCATTCCTTGTGACATATTCCTTTATTTCCCACAATCCTAGTGGATACTCGCAAGTTTGGTGAGCTAGTTAGGCGTTTATAATGGCAGCCTCTACACGGCACGGGACAGAGTGGCAGTCACATTGCTTGTTCTTGCGACTGGTTGTGCTGACTAACAACTTTATCATCCCGGTGTCACATGCAAAACAATTTGATGTGAACACTGTGCTGAGCAGTTTACACAGAGTGTGCGTACGTGGTCATAAAAATTGTTCTTTGCGCGGACTTCGACTTTGAGGCCATGTTGAGTCTGCATTGAGTATATGAGGACATCCACAGACTGAAGTACATCCAGGTATGTTGGAGTCTTAAGAGCTGAATTCAGATTACATGTGACAGACTAAGAAGAGCATAACTGTGAAATGGGAGGATATGATTCATGATTTTCATCAAATGAAATAGTGGCTAGATGAAAGCCACTGAAGATGAAATTATGACTTACTCCCCCACGTCCAGAATGTTATTTCTGGCATATGGACTTGACTGTACATCTACCCCAATATTTAATTTCATCCCTGTGAAACATTAGCTATGCCAGCATGTTTCTCTGGGGACACTTATCAGTAAGAGAAGGACAGCATGGACGGAACTAAACACCAGATAATTCTATTAAAGGTTGGAAAAGGCTCAAGACTGCAGCAGAGGTTAACCTTCAAGCAGGTTGGTGATAAAACCTGCTTTAAGGTGAGCACCTGCCTTTTTTCGTCTGGAAAAAAAGTGCCTTACTGAATTTTTGTATATGTTTATTGTATTGCCCAAGATAGCATTTCTAGACTTATAGTACTACATTTACATAGGTGTTTCACTTAACAAGGATATAAGGATTTTATAACTTTTATCTGGACATGGTTGATTAACTCGTTTTGCCAGAAAAAGTCCAACGGCACAACATGGCACCACCTCTTTTTACTGTTTGCCACTAATGCCTCTCACTAGATTTCTCAGCTACAAGGCTTGTGTTAGCTTGCCAATTGTTAGGCATAAGAAGGAAAATTAATATCCCCACCTCACCAATAAAAATAAAAACAGCATCAGTTGAATAAATCTTTGAAAATATCAGAACAGTTTACCCTAAAGTACTTTTTGTGGCGAGGAGGGAAAGGATGTTGTTAACTTCCTCTGTCAAACTTCTTAAAGTGCCACAGTAACATAAAACAAGACCACACTATGAGTAACAGCAGCACTTTCATTTATGTTATGTGCCAGTGTGGAATCAAAAAAGTTTAGGTTTTCTCTTCTGATGCTTTCAGTACTGAAAGGGAAAAAAATAAGGAGGTTGGTGCATAGCAGTAAATAAGTGTCTCCTGTCTTGGTTCTACTGGAGCTGCATTCTACTTATCTGGATAAACAGATGTCAAAGAGCAACAACATGCAAAAACACATCCAGACTAATGAATTTCCAATTGGATTGATTAATCTCAGCAGCACAAAAGGAAAATAAAATCAGCAGACCATTAAAATGGTGTCTTTATGTTAGTATCTGTTAAAAATAAAAAATCAGTCAAATAGCTCATGCAATGTCACAGTGGTCTTTAAATCATTGCACTGGCTTTTTAAAATGTCGTTGACATCTTATAGGACTCTGGATGGTCTTGGACCTAACTACATTTCAGGTCTGGAGCATGCTAGCTCCTCTTCACTCTGCATTCCCACAACCAACCAGGGGAATGTAGGATTTAACTTCTAGGCTATCTTGGCTCTGGAACAAACTACCTGAAAAGCTGAGATGTGCATAAGCTGTTGGTTCCTTTAAATAAGGAGAGACTGCTGTTTTCCCACAAATGTCAAATTTTACTTTTATTTTTTAAAAATCTTGTATGTTAGGTTTTAACATTCTTCCTTTTGCTTCCTCTTTTGTTTTCAATCCTTCCATTGTTGAATGGTGTTGTGAAAATGCACCTGCCTTGCCTTGTGTGCTTGACAGTTTCCTGTTTTTCTTTTATTGTTTTATCAATTCAACCTGCTGGGAAACACAGATGTATAATAGCCCTTTGGGTAATTCTGGTGTATTTACATTTCTATGATTATCTCTGTGCATAATATATTCTAAATAAACAAATAAGTTTCTGCTGCAGAGAGCAGATAGATAGAGGATTGTTGCCTACCAGATGTAAGACGTTGGACAATTTTAATAGGACATCAAAACAAAGCAAACAAACAAAAATAGTCCAGTGAATCTAATATCATCATTGTTTTTAATGTGGAATGCACTGCCATGGTTCTTGTCTCCTCAGGGGGAGACAGGTGATGTTGGACCAGCTGGTGATGTTGGACCTAAAGGTGCCCTGGTGAGTTCACATAAATATTACGTTTGTGAGTACATGTATGGCCATGGTCTTTATAACAAGGTCCTTATCTGGTTCCAACCTCATAGAACCATTGGAGCTCAACCCCAGACAAGCCTAATCCCACAGGAAACATTCCAGAGATGCTTTATACTGAAGTCGGACTTGTTTTTGGGGTACAAAATGTTAGCTGATTGGTGAACAGCGATTCAGACAAAGATATCATACAATTATATGAGAAGAAGCCCTAGAACATTAACTGTTTTAAATCCTCAAGATAAAACTCTACCCTTTGAAACTAACATACACACCGAGACTCTAAATGTCCACATTTTAGTATCTGAGTGGAAAACTCATCACAGTCACACCCCGCAACCACAACCACACTCTCAATTTATAGAAAACAGTTATGACTGCACATTCAAATACATAAACAAAGCAACAAAAAGTTCTTATTTTTCTATCTTTCGCTCATTGTCCCCTTTTGATTAGTGAAATCCAGATATTCCCTAACATGTATTTTGCAATGCTTGATCATTCTATTTTATAGGTGAAACCCACATTTACACACTGGTGGAAGCACACACTCCTCTGTACATCCATACTGCTTGCAGTGTTGTGTGCTGAGCAGACTCCCCGCTGGAACGTAAAGCCAAACTCCCCCTCCCTATTCAGACTCACAGGAATCTTCAACTCTGAATGCAGTTAGTTTTATGGTTCCATACAGTTTTACTGTACTATTTATTATCTTGTAACACAATCATCATAAAACTGTTTCCATGTTCATTCCATCGAGTTGAAGATTTACTGTTCTACTCACAGACACGCAAACCCTGTTTGTAAAAGAAGACCCATGCATAATATGTCTGTTTAAACAACAAAAAAGCTAGAGACTATATAAAAAGTATAATATTAACAATTTAAGCAAGTTCAGATTTTTTAAGCTTTCATTTTGAATTTGAGCAGTAAACATTTAAACTGGAGTTATAAATATGAAATTTGGATATAGCAATATGTTCTAGCTCAGGATTCATAGCAATATTTTTGCCATTTTTTATGTTTTATATGTTTTCATAAATAGATTAAATGTTTTTAAATCATAAACTAGGTTTTAAAATGTCGCCAACCACTGTAACTCCAACTAGTCGATTTAACTTATTTTTTAATTTTTTAAATTCCTGTCTATCTCTAAAGTGGTCCCTACTACCAATAAAGTTGTGAAAATTAATCTCTTAGTTGTTGTTGCAACTAAGATTTTATTATATCTCAAACTAAGCGTTTTAGATGTCGAACTATAGATCATCAAATGTGATCCAGACTTTAGAATAATGTGAAAGAGTCCTTTAGTTTAGAGACAAAAGGAAGCTGTCAAGCAGATGCTAACTGTGGCACTACCACAGAAGCTAACATCTAGACTAGAGTCTTCCTTATCTGCGCACTTGGGGATGCGGCTAATTAGTGCTCTGGAAACACTGGCCTAGTAGCATAACCTAGCTTGAAGCACTTGCCTTCTGATGAAGGCTCTAAATAACAGTTTGCCTTTGCTTCTCAAAGTCTCATGCTAACAGTAGCTACACACTGCTTTGGGATACACTCAATAATGAGATATGTTCTAATGACATTACTGTGTTAAAAAAGAAAACAGAACTCCTGGAATTTGGTTACAAACTGGACTTACTGGCTGTTAAAGTTGTAACTATCGGAAAGAAAAGCTCAACTCCTCCTTGCTCTTGGTTAATTTAGTCTAATAATTTCTCTGTCTCGCTGTCTCGTGCTTGCCGTCTGCTCTCCTCAGGGTGGAAGTATGATTTGGTTTTGAGGAGCAGATTGAGCTTCACATAGATCATGTATTCTCATCCATCCACAGACCTAATGACAGAGCTGAAAGATACGGGTTGAAAATGACTACAGTCACAATGGAGAGCTAAATGTAGATGACGAGAAGCTGAAAAATAAAATAAATCAATGAGATATGCTTTCACATCAGTCTCCAACAGTAACCATTTATTTATTAATTTTTTTAAAGTGTTGTCAAGGGGATCTGAGAAGTTGCTAAGTATCAGGGAAAGAATTCCTATGCAGGCAATGCTAAGATTGTATTCAGCATTAGCTTGTTTAGTGCCAGTGCTAATGCTTGATTCAAATTTATTACCAAGATGTGCTCCTAAACTCTGAGGTAGTTCTTTACAATTTACCCTTTGTTGTTAGGAAAATGTAAATGACAAACCAGTTGTTAACTATTCTCCTGTTTAACCTAGGAGGAGAACCAAGATGTCTGAAATTATGTTAACAACTAGATTAAACTAATTTGAGAAAGTACATTTTATTAAATGTTCTAGATTTAACTCAAGTGTATTTTATTTCAGTGTCTTTCTACTAAAATAAAAGGGATGTAAAATATTACATCATTGTGTATTGGTTCTTTCATCTATCTGTGTGGATCAGTAACAGTAGTAATAAGGTGGTAGTAAACATGATAATCACAAACATACTAAAATGATAGAGCACAGGTGATGTTGTTTTAACAACAGTCATTCCATAATTTATGATTGAACTCATCTTGCCATGAAAAAACCTGTTGATTCCGGACTTATCCAAACACACTGCTAAGGATCATCTTTTGCGCTCTATATTCAAGTAATGAAAATATGTTAAAGAACATGTTAAAACTTGGCACTAAAGCATGTTTTCAAAGTTTGAACCTTTAGCTCTTTGCAGGCAGGCCTTGGGGCTTTGGCTTTTGATTTGCTTTAAGATTTCTGTTTTTTCAGCACGCTCAAAATCATCACCTTTACCTATGAAAAAAAAAATGCCTGGACAAGCAAGAAAATGCAAGCTATCACCTCCTATTCATACTGCCATAAACAAATTTGTTCCAACACAACTCCAGTGTTTCAAAGATTGTTTTTCAAATTGTAAAACTCCAAGATGGAAAAAATATAAAGTTACTCTTCCTGCTTTGGGTTGTCAAGATGTACTTTAAGAAGGAATCTGAAGAAATATTCTAACTCTTTCAGAATAACAGAAAATGTTAGCATGATGGAGGCTGTGGAGAAATTCTTGTTCTATAATATTTTTTCCAAGTACTGTAAAAAGCTACATGTAGTGCTTTCCATCCGTAAATATAAAGCGATATTTATCAAAACCCTTCTCTAACTTGGCTTAACGGGAAGTAAATTTCATCTCAACTTTCTGTTCTTCTGCCATCCACAGGGTCCCATCGGACCTCCTGGTGAAACGGGCCCACCGGGATCTCCGGTAATGTCTGAACTGACTTTTGTAGGTGTTCTTGTTGATTTAACATCCGTAACACATTCCTATGCTTCTGAATCCATTGTTAGGGCGAACAAGGCTTAGCTGGGCTTCAGGGGCCACCTGGTCTGAAAGGAAACCTGGTTAGTACTCTTTCAAGTTTTAAAATGTTTTGTCAGGACTCAATTAGTAAGAACAGACAAATACTTCCCCCCCCCAATTTGTATGTATTAGAAATGTAACATAGCTAAAAGTGAGCATTCAAGCAGGTAGAGGAGGATGGGTTTGGTCCTCGCTATGGGAGTGACATTCTGTAAACACTTTTGGATAATCAGTCACCTTTCCACCCTCTAAGATACTGCTCTGGCCTTATTTTTTGGAACTCCTGATGAAGAATGCCTTCAATAAATAAAAAAAAATATAAAATCACCTGTGACACATTTATTGGTACTGTTGTCAATACTTGGGCCAATAGGACATTTCGTCTTCCTCTGTAACATTTCTCATGGGTGGTGAAGACAGAGAGATGAATCTCTAGTAATTGACTAGATCTAGTCCTGGATTGTTGGAACTCCTCAAAAATTCCTCTCTCTTAATACCATCTTCAGTTCCATTTGAAAAAATAACAGACAGTCCAAAAGTTCCAATTTGAACGCAATTCAAATTGGAACTTGAATTGCGTTTGGCTTTTGATTTGCTTTAACATTTCTGTTTTTTCAGCATGCTCAAAATCATCACCTTTACCTATGAAAAAAAATAGAGCCACAAATAAAAGCCACATTAAAGATGTGGCTTTAATGTCAGATTAAAGCCACATCTAGATGTTTTTTTTTGTTTTTGGAATAAAATAATTCTGTTTTGCAACCCTCTTCTTAGTCCAAACATGTGGAGAGAATCTATGAGTCCAGTATAACATGTGAAACACAAGCAGCAGGAAAATTCCTGCAGTTCCTGAAGGGTCGATATAGACCTCTTTGCAGTTTTCCTGGCTATTTTTATTAGTGTTGTCTTTTCATCAAGTTTGGGCCAAAATCCAATATCAACTATGTGGCGTGTTGGGTTTTTATACTGATTGTTCAATATAAGCAATAAATGTTTTTTTTTTATCTCCCCAAGCTGCCAAACATTTTTTTTTATAAACCAATAACAATAAAAAAACAACACAGCACTATAACGCGGGTGTGAAGACTTCTGAGAGCGAATGTATGACAGTATACATGTACCGTCAGTGGGTGCCGTGGATACCCACTGTTGTTGTCCACAGTGGGTATCCAGACATCGGTCTGATTAATGCACCAGTGAATTAGTGTGGAGAGAATCTAAACTCAGTCACACACTGATTCTTGGAGAGTTCGAACCGTTTGTTTTTGTTTTTTAATGTATGCTGCCCTCTGGTGTGCAGACCAAAGCATTACAAATTACCGTGTCATAAAATGTAAGGATGTAATCTGACCCAGCATGACCTGGGGACTCAACGGATCAACAGGGCGACAATGAAGAGCTTCCTGTTTTAACAAATCGGCCTGAATCAGTCAGCACACAAATGTGTCTTTCAGTATCAAGTGACTGCCTTTGTCTCTCACACCCTCCTGAGAGCATGCACAGCCTGCTGGACAGCTCTGCATCAGCCACTGTAGGTTACAAACAGAGTGCCTTGTGAGAGTATTCACTTCACTTAAACCGTTTCATATTTTTGCCATGTTACAGCCACCAACTTTTGTTGTATTTTATTGGGATTTTTCATGATACATATGGTAAATAAAGAATTTGGACAAGAGTGGCAAGAAGAAAACCATTGTCAAGAGAAAAACCATAAAAAAAACTCCACAAGCCAAGCCAAATGCATGGCACGCGTCAGATTTTTATTTGTATTCCTTCCACTTCACAATTATCTTCTCCTTTGTTTTCTCCAGCCACATGAATCCCAGTAAAATACAATGAAGTGTGTAGCTTTAATGTGACAAAATGTGGAAATGTGTAAGGCTTATTAATACATTTGCATTTAAAACCCATATAAAAACCAGTCTATTCATAAGTCTATTTATTTTATAATTGGAAGACATACAAACAATAACAAAGCCAGGCTTTTGATGCAGCTTGATACTGTTTTGCTCAATATGTCAACTGTACGTTTTTATGTTTTTCTTATTTTATTGAAATAATGTGTGACCACCACAGATGATGTGAGTTTTGTGTAGTTTTCTTGGTTGAAAACCAGCACTGTGTCTCCTTTCTGTCTGTCTTTCCAGGGAGTCCAGGGACCCCAGGGACAACCCGGAGAAATCGGCCAAGCTGGTCCCAAGGTCAGTGTATTGAGCAGTATAAGCAGTTATATTACATAGCCATCCAACATTCACGTTCACACCCAACACTAAGGTTTTTATTGTGATCTTCATCCAACTCAGGTGGTAGCAGATTTTTGTCAACACTATCTGCGTTTCCATTGACCATATAATTGTGCAATTTGACATTTCGAAAATAAAATTGCTTAATGGAAACACAACAATTTTGACAATTTTTTGGTCATATTGAAATTGGTTTATTTAGCAAAACTGCAACTGGAAGCACTTTTTCACATCCTACGAGTCACATGACCAACAACCGGATGGCAGATGCGACCACTATGAAGTAGCAGGAGGATGATGGTGCAGCCTGTTTTTCATCCCTTATTGTGTGAATAAACTTATTCATGTTGGATTAATTATGTTTCTCATATAATGGAAACATCTGAATTGCAAAATTGTGGGGTTTTTCGACACACCACAATCCTATAGCTTTGACAAAAATATAAAACCAGTGAGTCTTCAAACTCTACCAAGAGTGATGACATTTTCTTCTTAAGAAAAGTCATGTGGCCTCTGAATGACCTGTTGTGATCATCACAGCAAGTTAAACAGTGAAGAGGATGGAATCAGTTGAGAGTATATCTGATCATAGTATTCCAATTTCCTCCAGGAAGCCTTCTGTGAAAAACCCAGTAAAATACATATATGGTGTGATACCAGTGTGCTGGTGACTGAGATGGTTAAATGCAGATTTACAGTTTGTTTCAGAGCTGGATGACGTCATCACATTTTCTCTTTTTCCTGCCCACAGGGTTCATGTGGTGAACCAGGAGTTGTCGGCCCTCCTGGTCTTCCAGGATTAAAAGTGAGTGAAGATTTGCTTGTGGGTTTTAGAAAAGTAACCTGCTAAATGTAGTTCATGTGTTTTGGCTCATTTTATCTTGTTGAAAACAAAGAATATTTCAACAAGGTGTTGACATCCAGCTAGAAAACACCCAGTGGTAACATGAACAGGCATCTTTCAACAAACTCAGTTTCTTCTATTCAGCTGTAATATCCATTGGAAGCAGACATTTGATTGGATTTAATTTTACATTTTAATATTTGAAAGCATAAAAATACTTTTTGAATTATAGTCAGTAAGTTAACATGTTGGAAACATATTCACTGCCCATATTTTTTTTAATATTATTTGAATGACAATGTTCACTACCAAAGCTAAGTGTTCATGCAGACTCCTTTTTAACAAGTGCAGCTGGAAATCTCATTTTGATCCTTCAATTATGTAAAAAAAGATCATGGAAAGAAGAGAAACATAAAGCTCAGGTTAGCATCTTAAAATAGCCACATTAGAAGCAAAACCGCATTAAAATCTTATTATATTAAGCAATTTAATTTAAAGATATACTAGCAAAGATTTTGTAGCCTGACTGACAGTTTCAACTCAATTGAATTTTTATCTTCAAAGAGTCCTTTTAGATGGTAGCAGCCAGTCTTACAACAAATCAGATAAGACTTCTGACTGAAGACTGTTGCTGTATGACAGTTTTATGGCTGTCATGAAATGCTAACAGTTCAATATCAGGGTAGCAGCTTCTGAGCCGTTTAGGTACTGGTCAGTACTGGTCAGTACTGGTCAGTACCTGGTCAGTACCTAAACGGCTTCTGAGCCGTTTAGGTACTGACCAGCTGCTTCCAGTTGCAAAAACAATACCTTGTTGCCATGGATATGCACCATAATTGTCCGAAAGCAAAAAAAAAAAAAGGAAGGAAGAGCAATAACCTTCCAGCTGCACAGCATCCAAAACCATGTAAAAAAACTTGAGACTGAAATGACTGTTTATAAAGAACCTAATATGAATTTAAATCACTTCATAGATGTTTTGTTCTGTATACCAATTTAATGAAAAACGTTTTTAAAAGAAATGATGTGCTTCTCCAAAGATCTATAACCTTTGACCTTTCCAGGGTTTGGCAGGGGAGCCAGGCTTTCCGGGCCAACCGGGGGTTGCAGGGCGGCCAGGCTTGAAAGGTCATAAGGTGAGAACCAATATCAGCAAGACGTACAGACAGATCCACACTGAGTGAGGTCTTCAGATGACAACCGTTTTCAGAGTAAATATTTGCTCCAGAGCTTTTGGAAATGTTTAAAATGCCCATGTTGTATTCTGAAAATGTTTACAGCATAATATACTTATTGATTTTGTGCAATAATGACATGATTTGTTTTAAGTGTGTAAAAACGTCCTTCACACTTCTTTGGCAGTAGGTGTTAAGTTTTCTCTCCTGTTCGCACTGGGCATTGTTTCTGTTCAACAAGAAGACACAAGCTGTGTTTCCATTGAACATAATATTGAAATTATAAAAATAAATTTGCCTGATGGAAACATGCCAGTTTTGAAAAAACCCTCATGTTTTTCAGTAAAAGATTTTGTGCTAGGATGAGGTGGTTTTGTGGTTTGTAGTATCAAAATAGATGTTTTTTCGCATCACACAAGTCACATGGTCAACAGCTGGAGGTTAATACTAACGTAAACGACAAATTACAAAAACAACTGTAAGTAGCTGCAGGATGATAGTTTGTTTTTATCTTTTTGGACACTGTGCAGCTGGCTCCAGCAGATCTCTCACAGCATCACACAGTTCACAAAAAGTTGTGTGTCGTTCCATCATGTAGGCGGGGCTTGTTGCTCCAATGTCAAATCCAATTCGAGACGCCAATGTCTCCTCTTATTGGCTGATAGATGACTGCATTATGAATATGTCTCATGTTTTCATCTGTTGATGCCATGATTTTTATCATATGAACAAGCACATTTATGTGTGATTTAAATTTAAATTATTATTTAATGGAAACACTGTAATTTTTGCACATTTGTAAGGGAAAAAAGTCTAATGGTGCCACTATTCATAAATGTAACATCAGGTTCTCATTTAGTTTACATGTTATTACTTGGCTGTATGATTTCATGGAGTCTAAAGTTCTGGGTTGTGTTTTCAGGGGGAGAGAGGAGAGAGCGGCTCCAAAGGAAACCGGGTACGGTGGAAAATCTTCACCTCTCACCACAGCTGCAAAATACAATCATCCTAAATCAAATATTTCAGAGTAAAGTAATAATAAAAATAATAATTGTTTTATCATTATTTGTTTTCCTTATGTATTTCTGTCTTCAAACCAAATTAGTTAGTTACTGTACCATGATTGAGCAACTATTTTCTTAAGAACTAACCATATACTGTAACATTAGGAACCTTCCATCAACTTGAGGTCATCATATGTGTTTTCTCTTTACTAGTTATAATTTATTTTTTTTTACACAGGATGGGCATTTTACTAAATTCTCAAAAAAAAGTCTCAGCTAGGATTAAATGAGTATCACTTTTAGAGGATCACTGTGGTCCTGTGAAAAGTGTATTTCAACCACAAGAAGTGTTTATAAGAAACACTTCTTATAAACAACCGGCAAAACTGGCAGCTTTTGAATTCCCCTAAATAATTCCCCTTATTTAGTGTCACACTGTCACATACCTTATTTTGATCTTGATGTTGACCAATAGGGAAGAAGCTGACACTGAATCTCAGCCCACAAAGCTTCCTCTCCACACATGACCTCCCTTTGTAGCTAGGAGTAGTTATAACCCTCTATTATAGTACTGCTACCCTCTCTATATAATACATACACACAGACTGTAGCAGGAGACAGACAATCATGTTTTGTCTGTTTACAGGGGCAGCGAGGAGAAGATGGAGAACCAGGAACTCCCGGCGTACCTGTGAGTGTCTGTTCTTCCAGTAGGGGGCAGCAAAGTCTTTGCATTTTTAAATTCCGTGTGGATATGAAGCTCCTGACAGCAGCACGAGCATGATCTCACACGGAAAAACTCCAGCAGATAATAGTGATGTTTACCATTTTAAGTCACATTTTCTGTTATATTTGAAAACTGCTGAAATCACCAAACAGTCATCACAGTTTGGGGTGGGGATTATCATATCGTATGGTTATTGTGAGAAGCTTCTAATTATGGCAAGAATTTGGATTAATCATAGTAATAAATTGCAATTAATTATGTTAAAAAACTCCAAAAACTGGTTGGCTTGTTGGAATTGTTAATTTTATAGACTTTGCTGTATGATTCCATAAAGCCATATTTATGGATCAGTTAAAATATGGCTGACCTGTGATGTTTTTCAAGAGCAGCACACACATAATTCCTTATTTTAATAGTACTAACATAAAAAAATATTTAGTGTGTTGTAGTGCTACAATAGTAGAAACTGTTGTAGCTCAACTGCAGAAGCTAACATCCAATGTCTTCTTTATTTCTGCTCTGGGAGGTTCAGCCAATCAGCGTCAAGGAAAATAAATGGCGCTCTTTAGTTGGCTGCTTTGAAAATGTCAGCCAACAAGCGTTTCGGTTTCAAGTAGCATTTTAGCTTCCAAATCTGCATTTTTGTTTGATTTTCAATAAATTACTTAGTTATGTTCAACAGAAAAAACGTGAATAGGCAGTGGACCACGGTTCTTATATTTGTGTTGAAATTACCCATGATTTCCAAGCAGTGGAAATAGCAAAATACACGAAAGGCTACAACTAATTGCCCCCCTCTCTCTCTATCTCCTCTTCTACCTCCCCACCTTTCTGCCTTCCCAATTTTCTGTTTCCTGCCAGGGTGATGTGGGACCCAAAGGATGGAAAGGAGAGGTTTGTAAAGCTCTTATTTTGGAGCACAATAAGTAGCTCCATCAAGTGTCTGCAGTGGAAGAAGACTAAGAGCTAATTCCTCATGCCTGGGGGAAATCTGCCACCACTTTGGGAAACATTTACATCTAAAAAGCACTTAATGTCAAGTACCTACTGCACTGTGTGGAAACTCAAAATTTATGAAGATGCAGTTTCCCACAGCGGCAATGTAGGAAATAGATTACTAAGTGCTAAATTATGTAACAAGCTTTGTAATGAAAAACCAGTAATGGACTGGAAAGCAGCATAGCCTTCTTGCAGAACTCCTCCAGCTGGTTATATGCAAATGTTACTTCTTTTAACACATCTGTATGGCAAACATACAAAAATCAAAGATGATCAGAAACAACTTTTCTTTGATTGCAGTGCCAATATTAGTGAAAGACACCAAAAGCAATCCCACTAGGTCACATAGCTCAGTGATTCTTTAAGTCAGAGGTTCCCAAACTGTGGGGCGCAGAAAATGTTTGGAAACCACTGGGGGGGCGCAGGAGAAAATGTTTGGGAACCACTGCTTTAAGTTATGCTGCCTTTGGCTCTACCTTTACTGTTAATACATGACGTCAAAATGAAACAGACTCTAAAGTTTCTGCCATGGTGGATAAAACTGGTAGTATTCTGCAAAGCTAAGGCAAAAAAAGTCAGGAAAAAATACAACTCTACTTCCCTTTCTAGTGTTCGCCAGCCTTCCTGTTTTCAGTTTCATTGCTTATGTTACACTGAAAAAGATCTTTAGATTAAACTGATGATGTGTTTGTCAAAGTTGTCTACT
>NW_006800057.1:714914-763759 GCF_000485575.1 Poecilia formosa | reverse complement strand
AGCGGCAGACCTCACAATTACACAGCCGAGACGCCCACCACCGCCCAATAAATGACAACAGGACATAAATCTCGGGATGTCTAGAACAGGAGAAAATAGACAAGTCCAGAGAAATTGGTGTGACGCTGTCCTTGTGTGAAGGCAGACTAATCCCCGTCCACGATTACGTCCTCTTAAAAGCTGAAACATCGTCACATCTGGGAGCTTAAGTTCTATAAACAAATGTCAATAAAAAAATACAGGCTTCTAAAAAAAACACCAGGAACCACAATTGAATATATTTTGTGTCTGGAACATTGTTTCAAAGCAAGGATCAAGCAAGACAGTAATTAATTTGCTACAAACTCTAGGATGTCACAGTCGAGGTCTGTAAATGGTTTCTTTCCGTAAATGAAGCTTGAACACAGCATTAGCCTGACAAGACAAGTTGGATGCAACAGCCAATGCAGAATACAGGTCAACCCAAGGAACACAAAGTAGTGTGTCTAATTACAATTCCCAATACTTGTGCTTTATTGTTGCTAACTTGCTTCCAATAAAACAAGGCCTTGCAAAAGTGCAAAATACCCTTTGACCCTTTCTAAATTTTGTCACATAAGAACCACAAGCACTTTCTTAAGATTTTATGTGATAGAACAACAGAAAATGGTGCATGACATGATTTTTAAATGGTAGTGTGGGTTTATTTTCAGCCCAACTGTCAGTAAGGCAAACGAATGGTAAAGCCCAAGGACAAAGGCACAGAAATAAAAAAAAATGCTTAAATTTAGCACAAAATAGTTTACAAAAATTCATGAAAAAGCTAATTTTTCAAAAATCTGGAAAAAGGAAATGATGCCAACCAAGACAAACATGGCTTGTCTTACACATATAACACATAAAACAGTATAACACATAAAACAGACCTAGCAATTAAAGGCAAATGAGCGGTAACACTAAGAAACAACTATGACAAGCACATGGAGATAATTCAAAACAACAGATTATAACTACAACACAAATGTTAAAACTAAGGGTCTTTTCAACCCTAATTGTCCTCTTGGTACCAAATTTGCAACATTTGTTTCACTTCCAGCTGCTTTTGACCATTGTGCTACAATGGTGAAAAGTAAACTTTAACTTTCTTAATGTAATTTCTTCCTTTGTGGTTTTGGCTGTATGCTCATGGTTTTTCTAGTAGAACAGGGGTATTTAACTCCAGTCCTCGAGGGTGAAGTGTCCTACAACTTTTAGATGTGCCCTTGGTAAACAGTCCTGAATCAAATGGCTTAATTACATCCTTAGTATTCAGTCATGTTCTCCATATTCCTACTAATGCCCTGATTATTTCACTCAGGTGTGTGGAAGCAGAGACACATCAAATAGTTGCAGGTTACCGGTCCTAGAGTACTAGAGTTGGAGACGCTTGTGCTAGAAGGTAAACTTCTGAACAAGTCTGAAGCCTTTTGGAGTCCCTAACAGATTCTCTTCCAGGATTGCTTTGTATAAAAAAATTTCCTGATAACATGGTCCTTCTACCACCATGTTTCATGGTAGAGATTGCTGACTACAAATGCAAGCTAGACTTTTTCAGATTTGTACTACAATTTTGTAAACATTTTTAAGTCATTCACTTCAAAATCATGCTGTTGGTCTGCCATATAAAATCCTAATAATAGTGATAATAAACTTTGCTTTACATCTGTGATTAGCACGTGTGAAGCTTTGCTGTGACTTTTCCTTCCAAGATCAATTTGTAGATAAACAGCCGGGGACAATTATGAATGACTAAGGGAACAATCCAGCCTGTGTTTGCAGGGCGAAGATGTTTTCTTGGAATGATGTTGTGTGATGGGGGTGAGCTGCTGTTCTTTAATGTGTGCGGGATCCAGTTGAACTGGTTGTGGAATCTGATAAGGCTTATTCCTGGCTTCCATTAAGGGGCTTTTCTGGGCACATATAGTTTGTAGGTGACCACGGGGCATAACCACAACACTATGGTGAGATAAAGCTGAGGAATCACTGAGGAGGATCTAATGGCTGTGACTTAGACATGTGGCAGAAGCACTTTTGATTTTTTACCATATACAGCGCCTACAAAATATACTCAAACCCTTGAATAATTTACACTTTGTATTGCTTTTGCAACTTTTCCCTTCCCAAAAAAATGTCACAAGTATTTAACATAAAGTAAATACTCCTGCCCCCATGTATCTTTAACCGGATGCTTCGGGTCATTGTCTTGGTGGAAAATAAATGTTCTCTGAATCCGCATCTCTGCCAGATGGAAACTAACCATCCTCAAGGATTTCCCTGGATTTCTCTTAGTTCACTTTACCTTTAACTTTTACAAGCTTTCACGGATCTGGATGGTGTGCTTGTGGTGTTGTTCAGTGTCTGCCTAATATAGCATCTTGTCTAAGGACCACATAACTCCATTTTTGGTTTCATTAGGCCAAAGAATTTTTTTCTACTTAAAAGTTCTTTGGTGGGAGACATACTAAAAGACATGTCTCCCACATGTCTTTTAGCAAATTGTAGTCCAGCCTTTATCTGAGTTTTCTTCAACAATGGTTTTCTCATTGCTTCTCTCCCATAAAGATTTGACTTGTGAAGAACCTGGGCAACAGATGTAGTTTGCAGAGTCTCTCCCATCTCAGCTATTGAAGCTTGTACCTCCTACAATGTAGGACTCAGTATGACTCAGGATGTGCAGATTATTCCCTTATTTTCATGTTTTTGGGTTTATAAAATGGACAACTGTTTTTGACATCCTGGTAAGGGGAACATGGCCTTAAGTTTTCTGTTTGGCTTTTTAGTTTGAAATGAATAGAACTGATAATGACAGTTTCATCACATGAGAACAAACCAGTATTTACCCTTGAGACATAGTAAATTAGAACTCAGTGGTAACCTAACAGAATGACAATCTGGTTGCAAGATCATTGAAGGAATCCAGAGGGCATGTGATCTACAAATGAATTCCAAGCCTGTTGTCCCAGAATACATTTTACAGCTTGTTTTACATGGCCATTGCTAGTACCAGTGAAATGCTGTGGTTCACTCTGCAGCTTCTGGGGTCTGACAGATTGCTGAGGGATTATTTGGATATGTTTGTTTGTGGTCTTTAGTTTTTATGTTTTTACAAGCCGCCTGCCTGTCCACTCACTTGATGCAAGAGCTCTCACCACAGGACTCACCACACAAGCTGTGCCCATGCATCAGTAAAAACTGCTGCCAGATATGAACTCATGACATAACCAACAGTGTAAAAAAACCCCAGAAAGTCCCTGAGATTTTCAGTACAGGCATGTGGTTTTGATTGATACTAAAACCAATGTCTGAATCAATATTCAGACAGTAGCTTCTGGGTTCCGGAATGAAAATGCAGCGTGCAAATGTCAGATAGTCCTTTTTCATTGCTCTTCTGCTCACCATGAACGCTGCTTGCTGCTTGCTCACCTAGTTTGTGTTAATGTTCAAGAAGGTGTACAAAAGAACATTACATAATGTTGGAAGTCTTCATACCTCTTAACCGGTTCCATATTTTGCTATTTTCCACCCACCAAACTCAAAAGGCTCCTGCATACTCAAGCGAACTGTACGAACCCTGTGAGCCAGGGGTGCCCAAAGTCCAGTCCTCGAGAGCCACCATCCTGCCAGTTTCAGATGCATCCCTGTTTCAACTCACCTGAATCAAATGAATGGCTCCTTATCAGGCCTCTGTACAGCTGATCCTGGTCTGTTGGAGTAAGAATACTTCTAAAACTTGCAGGATGGTAGCTCTCGAGGACTGGACTTGGGCACCCCTGCTGTGAGCCATGCAGACTGCACAAGCACTTTCTGCACACATTTGGAATTTCATTGTCAAGTGTACCAATTGTCTGCATTCCTTGTGACATATTCCTTTATTTCCCACAATCCTAGTGGATACTCGCAAGTTTGGTGAGCTAGTTAGGCGTTTATAATGGCAGCCTCTACACGGCACGGGACAGAGTGGCAGTCACATTGCTTGTTCTTGCGACTGGTTGTGCTGACTAACAACTTTATCATCCCGGTGTCACATGCAAAACAATTTGATGTGAACACTGTGCTGAGCAGTTTACACAGAGTGTGCGTACGTGGTCATAAAAATTGTTCTTTGCGCGGACTTCGACTTT
This sequence comes from Poecilia formosa, assembly GCF_000485575.1. Taxonomy (NCBI): domain Eukaryota; kingdom Metazoa; phylum Chordata; class Actinopteri; order Cyprinodontiformes; family Poeciliidae; genus Poecilia; species Poecilia formosa. The sequence continues at coordinate 759,620 of NW_006800057.1, read as the reverse complement.
GAGGCCATGTTGAGTCTGCATTGAGTATATGAGGACATCCACAGACTGAAGTACACTCAGGTATGTTGGAGCCTTAAGAGCTGAATTCAGATTACATGTGACAGACTAAGAAGTGCATAACTGTGAAATGGGAGGATATGATTCATGATTTTCATCAAATGAAATAGTGGCTAGATGAAAGCCACTGAAGATGAAATTATGACTTACTCCCCCACGTCCAGAATGTTATTTCTGGCATAAGGACTTGACTATACATCTACCCCAATATTTAATTTCATCCCTGTGAAACATTAGCTATGCCAGCATGTTTCTCTGGGGACACTTATCAGTAAGAGAAGGACAGCATGGACGGAACTAAACACCAGATAATTCTATTAAAGGTTGGAAAAGGCTCAAGACTGCAGCAGAGGTTAACCTTCAAGCAGGTTGGTGATAAAACCTGCTTTAAGGTGAGCACCTGCCTTTTTTCGTCTGGAAAAAAAGTGCCTTACTGAATTTTTGTATATGTTTATTGTATTGCCCAAGATAGCATTTCTAGACTTATAGTACTACATTTACATAGGTGTTTCACTTAACAAGGATATAAGGATTTTATAACTTTTATCTGGACATGGTTGATTAACTCGTTTTGCCAGAAAAAGTCCAACGGCACAACATGGCACCACCTCTTTTTACTGTTTGCCACTAATGCCTCTCACTAGATTTCTCAGCTACAAGGCTTGTGTTAGCTTGCCAATTGTTAGGCATAAGAAGGAAAATTAATATCCCCACCTCACCAATAAAAATAAAAACAGCATCAGTTGAATAAATCTTTGAAAATATCAGAACAGTTTACCCTAAAGTACTTTTTGTGGCGAGGAGTGAAAGGATGTTAACTTCCTCTGTCAAACTTCTTAAAGTGCCACAATAACATAAAACAAGACCACACTATGAGTAACAGCAGCACTTTCATTTATGTTATGTGCCAGTGTGGAATCAAAAAAGTTTAGGGTTTCTCTTCTGATGCCTTCAGTACTGAAAGGGAAAAAATAAGGAGGTTGGTGCATAGCAGTAAATAAGTGTCTCCTGTCTTGGTTCTACTGGAGCTGCATTCTACTTATCTGGATAAACAGATGTCAAAGAGCAACAACATGCAAAAACACATCCAGACTAATGAATTTCCAATTGGATTGATTAATCTCAGCAGCACAAAAGGAAAATAAAATCAGCAGACCATTAAAATGGTGTCTTTATGTTAGTATCTGTTAAAAATAAAAAATCAGTCAAATAGCTCATGCAATGTCACAGTGGTCTTTAAATCATTGCACTGGCTTTTTAAAATGTCGTTGACATCTTATAGGACTCTGGATGATCTTGGACCTAACTACATTTCAGGTCTGGAGCATGCTAGCTCCTCTTCACTCTGCATTCCCACAACCAACCAGGGGAATGTAGGATTTAACTTCTAGGCTACCTTGGCTCTGGAACAAACTACCTGAAAAGCTGAGATGTGCATAAGCTGTTGGTTCCTTTAAATAAGGAGAGACTGCTGCTTTCCCACAAATGTCAAATTTTACTTTTATTTTTTTTTTTTAAATCTTGTATGTTAGATTTTAACATTCTTCCTTTTGCTTCCTCTTTTGTTTTCAATCCTTCCATTGTTGAATGGTGTTGTGAAAATGCACCTGCCTTGCCTTGTGTGCTTGACAGTTTCCTGTTTTTCTTTTATTGTTTTATCAATTCAACCTGCTGGGAAACACAGATGTATAATAGCCCTTTGGGTAATTCTGGTGTATTTACATTTCTATGATTATCTCTGTGCATAATATATTCTAAATAAACAAATAAGTTTCTGCTACAGAGAGCAGATAGATAGAGGATTGTTGCCTACCAGATGTAAGACGTTGGACAATTTTAATAGGACATCAAAACAAAACAAACAAACAAAAATAGTCCAGTGAATCTAATATCATCATTGTTTTTGATGTGGAATGCACTGCCATGGTTCTTGTCTCCTCAGGGGGAGACAGGTGATGTTGGACCAGCTGGTGATGTTGGACCTAAAGGTGCCCTGGTGAGTTCACATAAATATTACGTTTGTGAGTACATGTATGGCCATGGTCTTTATAACAAGGTCCTTATCTGGTTCCAACCTCATAGAACCATTGGAGCTCAACCCCAGACAAGCCTAATCCCACAGGAAACATTCCAGAGATGCTTTATACTGAAGTCGGACTTGTTTTGGGGGTACAAAATGTTAGTTGATTGGTGAACAGCGATTCAGACAAAGATATCATACAATTATATGAGAAGAAGCCCTAGAACATTAACTGTTTTAAATCCTCAAGATAAAACTCTACCCTTTGAAACTAACGTACACACCGAGACTCTAAATGTCCACATTTTAATATCTGAGTAGAAAACTCATCACAGTCACACCCCGCAACCACAACCACACTCTCAATTTATAGAAAACAGTTATGACTGCACATTCAAATACATAAACAAAGCAACAAAAAGTTCTTATTTTTCTATCTTTCGCTCATTGTCCCCTTTTGATTAGTGAAATCCAGATATTCCCTAACATGTATTTTGCAATGCTTGATCATTCTATTTTATAGGTGAAACCCACATTTACACACTGGTGGAAGCACACACTCCTCTGTACATCCATACTGCTTGCAGTGTTGTGTGCTGAGCAGACTCCCCGCTGGAACGTAAAGCCAAACTCCCCCTCCCTATTCAGACTCACAGGAATCTTCAACTCTGAATGCAGTTAGTTTTATGGTTCCATACAGTTTTACTGTACTATTTATTATCTTGTAACACAATCATCATAAAACTGTTTCCATGTTCATTCCATCGAGTTGAAGATTTACTGTTCTACTCACAGACACGCAAACCCTGTTTGTAAAAGAAGACCCATGCATAATATGTCTGTTTAAACAACAAAAAAGCTAGAGACTATATAAAAAGTATAATATTAACAATTTAAGCAAGTTCAGATTTTTTAAGCTTTCATTTTGAATTTGAGCAGTAAACATTTAAACTGGAGTTATAAATATGAAATTTGGATATAGCAATATGTTCTAGCTCAGGATTCATAGCAATATTTTTGCCATTTTTTATGTTTTATATGTTTTCATAAATAGATTAAATGTTTTTAAATCATAAACTAGGTTTTAAAATGTCGCCAACCACTGTAACTCCAACTAGTCGATTTAACTTATTTTTTAATTTTTTAAATTCCTGTCTATCTCTAAAGTGGTCCCTACTACCAATAAAGTTGTGAAAATTAATCTCTTAGTTGTTGTTGCAACTAAGATTTTATTATATCTCAAACTAAGCGTTTTAGATGTCGAACTATAGATCATCAAATGTGATCCAGACTTTAGAATAATGTGAAAGAGTCCTTTAGTTTAGAGACAAAAGGAAGCTGTCAAGCAGATGCTAACTGTGGCACTACCACAGAAGCTAACATCTAGACTAGAGTCTTCCTTATCTGCGCACTTGGGGATGCGGCTAATTAGTGCTCTGGAAACACTGGCCTAGTAGCATAACCTAGCTTGAAGCACTTGCCTTCTGATGAAGGCTCTAAATAACAGTTTGCCTTTGCTTCTCAAAGTCTCATGCTAACAGTAGCTACACACTGCTTTGGGATACACTCAATAATGAGATATGTTCTAATGACATTACTGTGTTAAAAAAGAAAACAGAACTCCTGGAATTTGGTTACAAACTGGACTTACTGGCTGTTAAAGTTGTAACTATCGGAAAGAAAAGCTCAACTCCTCCTTGCTCTTGGTTAATTTAGTCTAATAATTTCTCTGTCTCGCTGTCTCGTGCTTGCCGTCTGCTCTCCTCAGGGTGGAAGTATGATTTGGTTTTGAGGAGCAGGTTGAGCTTCACATAGATCATGCATTCTCATCCATCCACAGACCTAATGACAGAGCTGAAAGATACGGGTTGAAAATGACTACAGTCACAATGGAGAGCTAAATGTAGATGACGAGAAGCTGAAAAATAAAATAAATCAATGAGATATGCTTTCACATCAGTCTCCAACAGTAACCATTTATTTATTAATTTTTTTAAAGTGTTGTCAAGGGGATCTGAGAAGTTGCTAAGTATCAGGGAAAGAATTCCTATGCAGGCAATGCTAAGATTGTATTCAGCATTAGCTTGTTTAGTGCCAGTGCTAATGCTTGATTCAAATTTATTACCAAGATGTGCTCCTAAACTCTGAGGTAGTTCTTTACAATTTACCCTTTGTTGTTAGGAAAATGTAAATGACAAACCAGTTGTTAACTATTCTCCTGTTTAACCTAGGAGGAGAACCAAGATGTCTGAAATTATGTTGACAACTAGATTAAACTAATTTGAGAAAGTACATTTTATTAAATGTTCTAGATTTAACTCAAGTGTATTTTATTTCAGTGTCTTTCTACTAAAATAAAAGGGATGTAAAATATTACATCATTGTGTATTGGTTCTTTCATCTATCTGTGTGGATCAGTAACAGTAGTAATAAGGTGGTAGTAAACATGATAATCACAAACATACTAAAATGATAGAGCACAGGTGATGTTGTTTTAACAACAGTCATTCCATAATTTATGATTGAACTCATCTTGCCATGCAAAAACCTGTTGATTCTGGACTTATCCAAACACACTGCTAAGGATCATCTTTTGCGCTCTATATTCAAGTAATGAAAATATGTTAAAGAACATGTTAAAACTTGGCACTAAAGCATGTTTTCAAAGTTTGAACCTTTAGCTCTTTGCAGGCAGGCCTTGGGGCTTTGGCTTTTGATTTGCTTTAAGATTTCTGTTTTTTCAGCACGCTCAAAATCATCACCTTTACCTATGAAAAAAAAAATGCCTGGACAAGCAAGAAAATGCAAGCTATCACCTCCTATTCATACTGCCATAAACAAATTTGTTCCAACACAACTCCAGTGTTTCAAAGATTGTTTTTCAAATTGTAAAACTCCAAGATGGAAAAAATATAATGTTACTTTTCCTGCTTTGGGTTGTCAAGATGTACTTTAAGAAGGAATCTGAAGAAATATTCTAACTCTTTCAGAATAACAGAAAATGTTAGCATGATGGAGGCTGTGGAGAAATTCTTGTTCTATAATATTTTTTCCAAGTACTGTAAAAAGCTACATGTAGTGCTTTCCATCCGTAAATATAAAGCGATATTTATCAAAACCCTTCTCTAACTTGGCTTAACGGGAAGTAAATTTCATCTCAACTTTCTGTTCTTCTGCCATCCACAGGGCCCCATCGGACCTCCTGGTGAAACGGGCCCACCGGGATCTCCGGTAATGTCTGAACTGTCTTTTGTTGGTGTTCTTGTTGGTTTAACATCCGTAACACATTCCTATGCTTCTGAATCCATTGTTAGGGCGAACAAGGCTTAGCTGGGCTTCAGGGGCCACCTGGTCTGAAAGGAAACCTGGTTAGTACTCTTTCAAGTTTTAAAATGTTTTGTCAGGACTCAATTAGTAAGAACAGACAAATACTTCCCCCCCCCAATTTGTATGTATTAGAAATGTAACATAGCTAAAAGTGAGCATTCAAGCAGGTAGAGGAGGATGGGTTTGGTCCTCGCTATGGGAGTGACAATCTGTAAACACTTTTGGATAATCAGTCACCTTTCCACCCTCTAAGATACTGCTCTGGCCTTATTTTTTGGAACTCCTGATGAAGAATGCCTTCAATAAATAAAAAAAAATATAAAATCACCTGTGACACATTTATTGGTACTGTTGTCAATACTTGGGCCAATAGGACATTTCGTCTTCCTCTGTAACATTTCTCATGGGTGGTGAAGACAGAGAGATGAATCTCTAGTAATTGACTAGATCTAGTCCTGGATTGTTGGAACTCCTCAAAAATTCCTCTCTCTTAATACCATCTTCAGTTCCATTTGAAAAAACAACAGACAGTCCAAAAGTTCCAATTTGAACGCAATTCAAATTGGAACTTGAATTGCGTTTGGCTTTTGATTTGCTTTAACATTTCTGTTTTTTCAGCATGCTCAAAATCATCACCTTTACCTATGAAAAAAAATAGAGCCACAAATAAAAGCCACATTAAAGATGTGGCTTTAATGTCAGATTAAAGCCACATCTAGATGTTTTTTTTTGTTTTTGGAATAAAATAATTCTGTTTTGCAACCCTCTTCTTAGTCCAAACATGTGGAGAGAATCTATGAGTCCAGTATAACATGTGAAACACAAGCAGCAGGAAAATTCCTGCAGTTCCTGAAGGGTCGATATAGACCTCTTTGCAGTTTTCCTGGCTATTTTTATTAGTGTTGTCTTTTCATCAAGTTTGGGCCAAAATCCAATATCAACTATGTGGCGTGTTGGGTTTTTATACTGATTGTTCAATATAAGCAATAAATGTTTTTTTTTTATCTCCCCAAGCTGCCAAACATTTTTTTTTATAAACCAATAACAATAAAAAAACAACACAGCACTATAACGCGGGTGTGAAGACTTCTGAGAGCGAATGTATGACAGAATACATGTACCGTCAGTGGGTGCCGTGGATACCCACTGTTGTTGTCCACAGTGGGTATCCAGACATCGGTCTGATTAATGCACCAGTGAATTAGTGTGGAGAGAATCTAAACTCAGTCACACACTGATTCTTGGAGAGCTCGAACCGTTTGTTTTTGTTTTTTAATGTATGCTGCCCTCTGGTGTGCAGACCAAAGCATTACAAATTACCGTGTCATAAAATGTAAGGATGTAATCTGACCCAGCATGACCTGGGGACTCAACGGATCAACAGGGCGACAATGAAGAGCTTCCTGTTTTAACAAATCGGCCTGAATCAGTCAGCACACAAATGTGTCTTTCAGTAACAAGTGACTGCATTTGTCTCTCACACCCTCCTGAGAGCATGCACAGCCTGCTGGACAGCTTCAGCCACTGTAGGTTACAAACAGAATGCCTTGTGAGAGTATTCACTTCCCTTAAACCGTTTCATATTTTTGCCATGTTACAACCACCAACTTTTGTTGTATTTTATTGGGATTTTTCATGATACATATGGTAAATAAAGAATTTGGACAAGAGTGGCAAGAAGAAAACCATTGTCAAGAGAAAAACCATTAAAAAAAACCCCACAAGCCAAGCCAAATGCATGACACGCGTCAGGTTTTTATTTGTATTCCTTCCACTTCACAATTATCTTCTCCTTTGTTTTCTCCAGCCACATGAATCCCAGTAAAATACAATGAAGTGTGTAGCTTTAATGTGACAAAATGTGGAAATGTGTAAGGCTTATTAATACATTTGCATTTAAAACCCATATAAAAACCAGTCTATTCATAAGTCTATTTATTTTATAATTGGAAGACATACAAACAATAACAAAGCCAGGCTTTTGATGCAGCTTGATACTGTTTTGCTCAATATGTCAACTGTACGTTTTTATGTTTTTCTTATTTTATTGAAATAATGTGTGACCACCACAGATGATGTGAGTTTTGTGTAGTTTTCTTGGTTGAAAACCAGCACTGTGTCTCCTTTCTGTCTGTCTTTCCAGGGAGTCCAGGGACCCCAGGGACAACCCGGAGAAATCGGCCAAGCTGGTCCCAAGGTCAGTGTATTGAGCAGTATAAGCAGTTATATTACATAGCCATCCAACATTCACGTTCACACCCAACACTAAGGTTTTTATTGTGATCTTCATCCAACTCAGGTGGTAGCAGATTTTTGTCAACACTATCTGCGTTTCCATTGACCATATAATTGTGCAATTTGACATTTCGAAAATAAAATTGCTTAATGGAAACACAACAATATTGAAAATTTTTTGGTCATATTGAAATTGGTTTATTTAGCAAAACTGCAACTGGAAGCACTTTTTCACATCCTACGAGTCACATGACCAACAACCGGATGGCAGATGCGACCACTGTGAAGTAGCAGGAGGATGATGGTGCAGCCTGTTTTTCATCCCTTATCGTGTGAATAAACTTATTCATGTTGGATTAATTATGTTTCTCATATAATGGAAACACCTGAATTGCAAAATTGTGGGTTTTTTCGACACACCACAATCCTATAGCTTTGACAAAAATATAAAACCAGTGAGCCTTCAAATTCTACCAAGAGTGATGCCATTTTCTTCTTAAGAAAAGTCATGTGGCCTCTGAATGACCTGTTGTGATCATCACAGCAAGTTAAACAGTGAAGAGGATGGAATCAGTTGAGAGTATATCTGATCATAGTATTCCAATTTCCTCCAGGAAGCCTTCTGTGAAAAACCCAGTAAAATACATATATGGTGTGATACCAGTGTGCTGGTGACTGAGATGGTTAAATGCAGATTTACAGTTTGTTTCAGAGCTGGATGACGTCATCACATTTTCTCTTTTTCCTGCCCACAGGGTTCATGTGGTGAACCAGGAGTTGTCGGCCCTCCTGGTCTTCCAGGATTAAAAGTGAGTGAAGATTTGCTTGTGGGTTTTAGAAAAGTAACCTGCTAAATGTAGTTCATGTGTTTTGGCTCATTTTATCTTGTTGAAAACAAAGAATATTTCAACAAGGTGTTGACATCCAGCTAGAAAACACCCAGTGGTAACATGAACAGGCATCTTTCAACAAACTCAGTTTCTTCTATTTAGCTGTAATGTCCATTGGAAACAGACATCTGATTGGATTTAATTTTACATTTTAATATTTGAAAGCATAAAAATACTTTTTGAATTAGAGTCAGTAAGTTAACATGTTGAAAACATATTCACTGCCCATATTTTTTTTAATATTATTTGAATGACAATGTTCACTACCAAAGCTAAGTGTTCATGCAGACTCCTTTTTAACAAGTGCAGCTGGAAATCTCATTTTGATCCTTCAATTATGTAAAAAAAGATCATGGAAAGAAGAGAAACATAAAGCTCAGGTTAGCATCTTAAAATAGCCACATTAGAAGCAAAACCGCATTAAAATCTTATTATATTAAGCAATTTAATTTAAAGATATACTAGCAAAGATTTTGTAGCCTGACTGACAGTTTCAACTCAATTGAATTTTTATCTTCAAAGAGTCCTTTTAGATGGTAGCAGCCAGTCTTACAACAAATCAGATAAGACTTCTGACTGAAGACTGTTGCTGTATGACAGTTTTATGGCTGTCATGAAATGCTAACAGTTCAATATCAGGGTAGCAGCTTCTGAGCCGTTTAGGTACTGGTCAGTACTGGTCAGTACTGGTCAGTACCTGGTCAGTACCTAAACGGCTTCTGAGCCGTTTAGGTACTGACCAGCTGCTTCCAGTTGCAAAAACAATACCTTGTTGCCATGGATATGCACCATAATTGTCCGAAAGCAAAAAAAAAAAAGGAAGGAAGAGCAATAACCTTCCAGCTGCACAGCATCCAAAACCATGTAAAAAAACTTGAGACTGAAATGACTGTTTATAAAGAACCTAATATGAATTTAAATCACTTCATAGATGTTTTGTTCTGTATACCAATTTAATGAAAAACGTTTTTAAAAGAAATGATGTGCTTCTCCAAAGATCTATAACCTTTGACCTTTCCAGGGTTTGGCAGGGGAGCCAGGCTTTCCGGGCCAACCGGGGGTTGCAGGGCGGCCAGGCTTGAAAGGCCATAAGGTGAGAACCAATATCAGCAAGACGTACAGACAATTTGATCCACACTGAGTGAGGTCTTCAGATGACAACCGTTTTCAGAGTAAATATTTGCTCCAGAGCTTTTGGAAATGTTTAAAATGCCCATGTTGTATTCTGAAAATGTTTACAGCATAATATACTTATTGATTTTGTGCAATAATGACATGATTCGTTTTAAGTGTGTAAAAATGTCCTTCACACTTCTTTGGCAGTAGGTGTTAAGTTTTCTCTCCTGTTCGCACTGGGCATTGTTTCTGTTCAACAAGAAGACACAAGCTGCGTTTCCATAGAACATAAAATTGAAATTATAAAAATAAATTTGCCTGATGGAAACATGCCAGTTTTGAAAAAAACCTAATGTTTTTCAGTAAAAGATTTTGTGCTAGGATGAGGTGGTTTTGTGGTTTGTAGTATCAAAATAGATGTTTTTTCGCAACACACAAGTCACATGGTCAACAGCTGGAGGTTAATACTAACGTAAACGACAAATTACAAAATCAACTGTAAGTAGCTGCAGGATGATAGTTTGTTTTTATCTTTTTGGACACTGTGCAGCTGGCTCCAGCAGATCTCTCACAGCATCACACAGTTCACAAAAAGTTGTGTGTCGTTCCATCATGTAGGCGGGGCTTGTTGCTCCAATGTCAAATCCAATTCGAGACGCCAATGTCTCCTCTTATTGGCTGATAGATGACTGCATTATGAATATGTCTCATGTTTTCATCTGTTGATGCCATGATTTTTATCATATGAACAAGCACATTTATGTGTGATTTAAATTTAAATTATTATTTAATGGAAACACTGTAATTTTTGCACATTTGTAAGGGAAAAAAGTCTAATGGTGCCACTATTCATAAATGTAACATCAGGTTCTCATTTAGTTTACATGTTATTACTTGGCTGTATGATTTCATGGAGTCTAAAGTTCTGGGTTGTGTTTTCAGGGGGAGAGAGGAGAGAGCGGCTCCAAAGGAAACCGGGTACGGTGGAGAATCTTCACCTCTCACCACAGCTGCAAAATACAATCATCCCAAATCAAATATTTCAGATTAAAGTAATAATAAAAAATAATAATTGTTTTATCATTATTTGTTTTCCTTATGTATTTCTGTCTTCAAACCAAATTAGTTAGTTACTGTACCATGATTGAGCAACTATTTTCTTAAGAACTAACCATATACTGTAACATTAGGAACCTTCCATCAACTTGAGGTCATCATATGTGTTTTCTCTTTACTAGTTATAATTTATTTTTTTTTACACAGGATGGGCATTTTACTAAATTCTCAAAAAAAAGTCTCAGCTAGGATTAAATGAGTATCACTTTTAGAGGATCACTGTGGTCCTGTGAAAAGTGTATTTCAACCACAAGAAGTGTTTATAAGAAACACTTCTTATAAACAACCGGCAAAACTGGCAGCTTTTGAATTCCCCTAAATAATTCCCCTTATTTAGTGTCACACTGTCACATACCTTATTTTGATCTTGATGTTGACCAATAGGGAAGAAGCTGACACTGAATCTCAGCCCACAAAGCTTCCTCTCCACACATGACCTCCCTTTGTAGCTAGGAGTAGTTATAACCCTCTATTATAGTACTGCTACCCTCTCTATATAATACATACACACAGACTGTAGCAGGAGACAGACAATCATGTTTTGTCTGTTTACAGGGGCAGCGAGGAGAAGATGGAGAACCAGGAACTCCCGGCGTACCTGTGAGTGTCTGTTCTTCCAGTAGGGGGCAGCAAAGTCTTTGCATTTTTAAATTCCGTGTGGATATGAAGCTCCTGACAGCAGCACGAGCATGATCTCACACGAAAAACTCCAGCAGATAATTGTGATGTTTACCATTTTAAGTCACATTTTCTGTTATATTTGAAAACTGCTGAAATCACCAAACAGTCATCACAGTTTGGGGTGGGGATTATCATATCGTATGGTTATTGTGAGAAGCTTCTAATTATGGCAAGAATTTGGATTAATCATAGTAATAAATTGCAATTAATTATGTTAAAAAACTCCAAAAACTGGTTGGCTTGTTGGAATTGTTAATTTTATAGACTTTGCTGTATGATTCCATAAAGCCATATTTATGGATCAGTTAAAATATGGCTGACCTGTGATGTTTTTCAAGAGCAGCACACACATAATTCCTTATTTTAATAGTACTAACATAAAAAAATATTTAGTGTGTTGTAGTGCTACAATAGTAGAAACTGTTGTAGCTCAACTGCAGAAGCTAACATCCAATGTCTTCTTTATTTCTGCTCTGGGAGGTTCAGCCAATCAGCGTCAAGGAAAATAAATGGCGCTCTTTAGTTGGCTGCTTTGAAAATGTCAGCCAACAAGCGTTTCGGTTTCAAGTAGCATTTTAGCTTCCAAATCTGCATTTTTGTTTGATTTTCAATAAATTACTTAGTTATGTTCAACAGAAAAAACGTGAATAGGCAGTGGACCACGGTTCTTATATTTGTGTTGAAATTACCCATGATTTCCAAGCAGTGGAAATAGCAAAATACACGAAAGGCTACAACTAATTGCCCCCCTCTCTCTCTATCTCCTCTTCTACCTCCCCACCTTTCTGCCTTCCCAATTTTCTGTTTCCTGCCAGGGTGATGTGGGACCCAAAGGATGGAAAGGAGAGGTTTGTAAAGCTCTTATTTTGGAGCACAATAAGTAGCTCCATCAAGTGTCTGCAGTGGAAGAAGACTAAGAGCTAATTCCTCATGCCTGGGGGAAATCTGCCACCACTTTGGGAAACATTTACATCTAAAAAGCACTTAATGTCAAGTACCTACTGCACTGTGTGGAAACTCAAAATTTATGAAGATGCAGTTTCCCACAGCGGCAATGTAGGAAATAGATTACTAAGTGCTAAATTATGTAACAAGCTTTGTAATGAAAAACCAGTAATGGACTGGAAAGCAGCATAGCCTTCTTGCAGAACTCCTCCAGCTGGTTATATGCAAATGTTACTTCTTTTAACACATCTGTATGGCAAACATACAAAAATCAAAGATGATCAGAAACAACTTTTCTTTGATTGCAGTGCCAATATTAGTGAAAGACACCAAAAGCAATCCCACTAGGTCACATAGCTCAGTGATTCTTTAAGTCAGAGGTTCCCAAACTGTGGGGCGCAGAAAATGTTTGGAAACCACTGGGGGGGCGCAGGAGAAAATGTTTGGGAACCACTGCTTTAAGTTATGCTGCCTTTGGCTCTACCTTTACTGTTAATACATGACGTCAAAATGAAACAGACTCTAAAGTTTCTGCCATGGTGGATAAAACTGGTAGTATTCTGCAAAGCTAAGGCAAAAAAAGTCAGAAAAAATACAACTCTACTTCCCTTTCTAGTGTTCGCCAGCCTTCCTGTTTTCAGTTTCATTGCTTATGTTACACTGAAAAAGATCTTTAGATTAAACTGATGATGTGTTTGTCAAAGTCGTCTACTTATAGGTTTTATCATTGTTTTACTCATTTGTTCCCTTACTTCTTTCTTTTTCTTGATCTTTTTTCCTTTGATGATGATGTTTGGTTCAATAAATACATGTTGTTAATTGGACCAAACTTCTTGAATGAATGTAAATACAATACAAAAGCCTTAGAATGGAATAGAATAAAATAAAATAGAATAGAATAGAAATGTCATTTAGTGAGACAGTAAAACATTCTAACTTTTTTTATGTAACAACCACAAACGTCTATACATTTTATGCATTGTTTATTACAAAACAGTGTAACAGTGCATAGTTAGTGTATGAGTTTCTGTTTTTGACAAAGAAGTTGGAAAGTGGCATAAATGTATATTTATATTTCTTTTAACTGTAGGGGTATAGGTACTTTTGTAAGGTATTGTACTTGTTTGTACCGAAGGACAATAACAGCAAAGAAAATATAAAAAATTGGCTTTGCTCTCAGTTCCAACATTCATACTATTGTGACACTTTGTGCATTTTCCCTCAGAGGGGATTAAAAGGTGAAAGTGGGCCAAGAGGGCCAGAAGGGAAGAAGGGTGATACAGGCCATTTGGGTATTGTTGGTCCCCGGGGATTTCCTGGCCAAGATGGACTTCCGGGTCAGCCCGGCCAACCTGGATATCCCGGAAAACCGGTAAGTAAAAACCCTTCAGATTTTGATGCTCAGCTGGATACAACAAGCTTAATGATACTGGCACTTCTCTAATGGCTGAAAGACCTGATTGATGTTTGAAGGTCCCTATACACTTAAGTGCACTTTCTCTCAAGGCAGATGTCTACAGGACTTGTTCGCATTAAGGTCAATTTTAATGGTTACGTACAAAAACTCAAACTCAAACAATTTTGTATGTGACGCCAGCTGCGTTTCCATTACAAATGTTTGCAAAACTTTTACAGTATTCAACTAGTGTAGAAAAAACACAATTTTGCAATTGCAGTGTTCCCATTAAATCAGAAATGCAATTAAAATCACACGGGAATAAGTTTGTTCATGAAAGAATTCATTAAAAATACATTCCGCACCAACATCCTCCAACTACTACCTGTTGTCGTCGTCTTTGTAGTTTGTGCCAGTGGCAACATCCGGTTGTTGATCATGTGACTCATGATACGGAAAAAGTGATAAACCAATTTCAAAACTGTAAAAAAAATCCTCATTCTAGCCCAAAACTTTTAACAGAAAAACAAGAGTTTTTTTTTTTTTTTTCAAAATTGACTGTTCCCATTAAGCAAATGTATTTTCGAAATGTCAATGGAAACACAGCTTTCTGAGTTGATAAGGTTGAGAGTCGGTGCAAACAGTCACAAATATGACTGACCGGCACAACGACTGAAAGTATTTTGAGCTTTAAGTAAAACAGTAATACTGGAAATGAGACCGAGGTCTAATGACGAGGTGAAAATGTTTTTGTGTCGCGCAAAGATCATATCATGTTACTTTTCAGCCCTTTGGCCGCCTCCTAATGACCCCTCCCACAGAGAGCTGGAAAACCACAAGAACCGTGTAAAGTAGAGTAGAGCAGGCATAGCTAAAGACAAGATGTGTGTATTCCTGTTTCTCTTCTCTTGACTTATGGCATATTTGTGTGTTTCAGGGCAAATCTCCTTCAGATGAACATCTTCTTAAGATGTGTGCGGATGTTTTGCGCAGTACGTATGGTTTTAATCCTTTTTACCGCCAAATTAAAAACACAAACAATGAGTGCTTAAGCTTTAAATATAACTTTAAACAACAAGTACTGAAAAGTACAATTAGAATTTTTTTTTATTAACATTCAAGAAAGTCCATTAAAGGTTTCCACACAGTGCTTGCAAACATATTCAGGTGACTTTTTCAGGTTTGTTCGCACGTAATCTGTTTTATTTAGTGGTGGAACTCCAACTGAATTTGTTACATTTACGTTCTACAAACATCTGAGAGGTGATCAGTGGAAACAGCTCCATTTTGAGCTATATTGCAATTGCTTATAGAAATCAGACATTTTTTTCATATTTTATAAATTTTCAAAAACACACACACACACACACACACACACACACACACACACGCACACACACACACACACACACACAAAACTTTGGGTATTTGTAGACTTTTTGAGCAAAGAGAATAATTTGCTCAAAAAGCACATTTTTATTTTTATTCTATATAATTTAAAATAAAGTTATAACATAACAAAATGTGGAGAAAGTGAGTCACTCTTAATGCTTTCCGGATTGACATTTAAGATAAACGGAACTACAATTTGCCTGAAGGAAAATGCCAAAGGGATTAATAAAGTATCTATCTATCTATCTATCTATCTATCTATCTATCTATCTATCTATCTATCTATCTATCTATCTATCTATCTATCTATCTATCCATCTATCTATCATACATTTTAGTTTTAAGAAGTCATTCACCAGTTTCCTTCTATTCTAATGCAATGCAGCACATTAGCTTGATAAATTATCCTGCTAATTGTAGCATTGGGAAATGAGTCATAAACTCATCATTCTAATTCAGAGAATAGAGCACAACTCTCTTCTCTCTTTGGGCCCAGACTGGCGGCGCTGCTCCTCCTGTTGATCATTTTTTACACCAACAGCTTCAAATTGCTAAGGATACTCTGCTAACTGCCCTCTGACTGTAAACCAAGTACCACCATGTATTTATTATCTTTCATGCAAAATCTTTAACTTACTCAGCTAATGTCCTGCTTTAAGAGATTAGAATCAACTGCTAATTGATTCTAGTCTCCTAGAATCTCCTAAAGCAGCATCAACTGCTTTAAGAGAAGTTTTTGCAGAAACGTCTTCTGCAGAGACTGACTGAAAAATCTGCAAGGAAAGGGCTGCACTTTCAGTGGAATCGGGATTGGTAGAGTTGGTCAAGTTTTGTCTATGAAATGCCCTGCATTCTCAGCTTCTGCCCTTCAGCAGCATGCAGAACAGCAATTGACTGTCCATATCCACAGTCCATTGCTTTTTTAAAGTTTCCCTGTCAGGAAACCATTAAAGAGGAACAATCTGGTCAAATGAGACCTTGGTTTATTAAATGCTTTGTAAAACAAAAAACCAGAGTAAACACACTACCCCCACTATAAATACTATACGTTATACTTTTGTCATACTTTCATCATACTTTTCTTCCAGCCCCAGAGTAGATTGGAACATAGATGGAAGGAAATACAGAGCACAGGAAAACCTGTGCCAATTTGCAAAATCCTTGAGGCCGGGATGAAAGTTCATGCAGGACAATAACCCGAAACATACAGCCAGAGTTATAATGGACCAGTGAAAGCATGTTCAGTTCAATTCAAAAATACTTTATCCCAAAGGGAAAATCAAATATTGTTGAAACTCATATCATCAAAGTTTCTTCAAAGAGTGGTGGATGGTGATGCTGTAGGGAGAACGGAGCTCTGGTAGCAGTCAGCTTTGCAGTAAATCTGAAGAAGCCTCTGACTGAAGAAGATATTCTACTGCAACATCATCAGATGTTGGGAAGCTCTGCTAATCCAGCTCTTTTGCTTTTGACGCTCCTCTTCAAATCCCTTTCTGGCTGTTCGATTAGAGAGATGCTGGAGTAGGGGACGTGATCTTCAGCCCTTACGGTCAATGGGAGAGACGGTTTGACTTCCTCCTTCTCTCTCTGCTCTTTGGTTCTGCTCTCCCTCCATGAAGCCTCCTTTCCAACTCCTATTGGGTTGTAGCTCAGGTATTAATTTAATTTTAAACTGATATCTGATTAATACCTGAGGGTGAAAAGCTCACGGAGGCCAAATGACTCTTAAGACCGTGGAAGGGTTGAAGGATGTTTGAAGTCGAGAAAGACTGAAAAACATTAAATCTTGACTGATTAAATCCAGCATTTTTCAAGAGCTTCTAAATCTCTCAGGAGCCTGAAAAAAAAAAATTGTAGGTACGGTTACACATCATAACTTTCTAAAAATATAAAAGTAAGAGCAAACCTCCTTCTAGCTTCACAGTATGTAATAATGCAATGCCCCAATCACAATTAGAAAACAAATTTGAAACAAAAGTCGAAAATATTCTCATGAGTTTTCGTTCATGCTCATGAATAAGAAGGTCCAGTCAAAGACCAAACCTTAATCCGACTGAACATTTAAGGCCAAAACTTGTAAACTGCTGTTCAGAAACGCTCTCCATCTGATCCGACTGATTTTAAACTGTTTTGAACAGAAAAGGCAAAAACTTCAGTGTGTAGAGGTGTAAAATGAAATCTGTCATTTTAAGGTACTTTTCTTGAACTGCTTCTTTTGAACCAAGAGATGGCACCTCGAAGGACGGACAGATATACCTGAAGCAAAAGGTGTTTCTGTAAAGTATTGGCTAAAAGATGGATGAACGCGTAAGCAACAGATCTGTGATATACAGTCTGTGGTTGTGATGTGACAAAATGTGAAGGTTTAAGATGCAGTAAAACAATTAGAAGGCACCATATGTACAATAAGACCTTTCTACAAAGATAGCAACATCAAAATGGCTGCTATTAATAAGAAAGGTGTAAGACAAACAACAACCACCTTTCCTTAAACTAGGAAACTAGTAGCAATGAGTTTAATGATTTCAGTGGCTGTTGGATTCCAAATTAACACAAAACATTTTCTTATTAGTTCATTGATCAAACTCTCATATTTAAAAATGGATCATTTATGTTGTGACTGTACCTGCAGACCAGCTCCCAGCACTCCTCCAGAGCTTCGCCCTCCAAGCAACATGTGAGAGCTGCAACACTGTGAAGGGACCCCCGGGTGAGCCCGGAGCACCAGGACCCAAAGGGTCCATGGGAGCTGCAGGCTACCCCGGAAGAAGTGGTGCTCCAGGTTACCCAGGACCACCTGGAATGCAGGGTCCGGCAGGCATCAAAGGTTTGACCTGACACGTTTTGAATTAGGAGGAAAACCAGCCAACACGTATGGACAGATTTGTCTCATCTGTTTCCTTTCCTTATTTCATGGAGGTGAAAAACAATCAGAATCTTCACAAGGTTTCCTCTTTTCAAGTCCATTTGTTATGAATACAGGCCTCAACATATTTTACTACTGATTCCAGAAATAATAAGATGTCTTTAAAATGGTGACTATGCAGTCACCATTTTGTGCTGACAAAATAATGGCCAATCAAACCAGAACAAAATCAGATTTATATACATCTTAAGTTGCAGATTATGTTGAAACTTCCCACCACCATCACTGGGAAAACATGCAGTTTAAAACTCAATGACACATCCTTCACTGCACTTTATTACTTTTGCATCCTGAAGCAACTCCTCCCACTCATCCGCTCCATGTTCTGTTTTGCAAAAATGTGCTACATGCAGCTGGTAAGGGACCAACCGTTTGTGTAGATATGCATTCACTTTTGTGGAAAGAAATGTGAATTTTAAGAGAGAATGTACTGATAAGATTTATGCTTTGAATGCAGATAAAATATTATCAAGGAATCAGTTGTGATGACTGAACCTATTTGGTTATAGCAGGTTAGAACTTGGGCAGGTTGCCACTTTGACACATGAAGCTACAGAACTACACATATATTCTCATAAACACATCAAATCCCTGCCCTAGACTGGTATGACTCGGCTAATTCCCGTCAAGGTTCCAGGGTCTGACATCACCCAACGGTTTCCTGAAACTGATCAGATCATGTGGAATTCTTGGAAGTTTCAGTTTTGCTTCGGAGGAGACTGGGAAGAACACCACAGCGTCCAGTATGCTGGCAGTATGTCGATGATCCGCCTCCTTATGGAGTTCTTTCAGGCTCAAAATGCACGGTGAAGTTTTTCACTTGATCAAACAACAGCAGCCCAGGGGTCTACGCCATGACCCTAAAAAGGTCAACCTTGATATAGTTGATGTTTCATTTGAATCCAGTGAGGACAGGGAACAGGGGGGCATTTAGAGGTTCTTTGGATTTGAACAAGTCTGTGGTTAAGGTGAAGCTCCGGTCCATTACCAGTGAGATCCGGTGCAATCAAATGAATGCTGAAGAAAAAAAAAAGATGAAATGTGTTTGAAAGAATAATCATCAATAAAGTTGCTGCAAATGACTTTGTGTGCGCACTAATGAATGCATCTATCCCACTTACTTTCTTCAAAAGCATTATCCATTTGGCTGGCCTGTGGCCAAAATGGCCCTGCCCAAGAAATGTAGCTTTAATGGGTGGACTGGATGTAAAGTAAATTTTAAACAACCGAGATGAAAATGGAAATATCCGAAACAAATCCCGATTGAGAGAATTCATTCCGTTATGTATTATTGTCACTAAAATGGTTGTAAACGGGCAAATAGAAAGCCCAGAGGGCTGGGAGCGTTTTGGTACATTTACCTGTTAGTGTAGCATGAAATGAAAGGGTTTTTCTTTTTTTTTTGTTAAAGAAAATGTTTATGTTCTCAGGGGACATCGGAGAGAGAGGGCCCAAAGGCAGCAAAGGAGAAGGTTACAAAGGACCTCCAGGACCTCCTGGACAGCCAGGTATGCTATCATCCTAACCAAAGTCATTTTTCTGAGATTTTAGGTATATGCTTGAGTAACTTCTGTAATTTGGACATAGAGGTTACCGTGTCCGCTGCTGGTTTAATGAATGTAAATGTTCAGGACATGATTATAAAAGCAACATATGTTTCTCTGGCAGCTGTGTTGCATTATTAAGGTGTGCATTAAAATACATTGAAGTTCACAAATCAGTCTCATAGTTTCAAACCATTCTAAATAAATTATTGAGCTTTCCATAGAGCTTTATCACATACAAAGAAACTCAATGAGATTCATGTAGATTTCTCAAGATTAAGATTTTCTTTAGAATCATTAGAAACTTTTACGCTTCAATTAAGAATGAGCCCAAAAAATATATAGTAACCAATCAGAAGTAACGTTTACTATTACTTGACCTACGATTTACTTACAAATGATGAATTAATGATAAAGAAAGGGAAAATATAAATCAACAGCAAACCAAAGATTCTACTCCACAACTACAGATTTAGCCCTACTGCAGTCTTAGCGCGACGCTCAGGAGGAGCCAGGCAGATGTCATGGTCAGACAGGGGGAGCGGGGGCGTTGTCCCATCAGACCACCAGTTCCCAAAACTCGAGCCAGTACCACCCTGCTGGAATAAAAGAGAGAGTAAAATGCTCATGGGGTCCAAATGACTCTTAAGAGGCTTGAAGGATGCTTGAAGTTGAGAACGACTGAAAAACATTAAATCTTGACTGTTTAAATACAGCATTTGTCATGAGATTCTAAATCTCCCAGGAGCCTGAAAAAAAGGAATTTATAACCATATTTTGACTCTGGTCTTTGGATTATTCTCAGATGGATAAGAAAACAAGAGGGTGAATTTTAATCTGAACCATCTGGTACCATCAACTTTCAGCACCAAACGGCCTCTAAAGGGACGACTGGTCTGAAATCAGGGGGTTTGTCTTACCCACAGAACTGAAATGAAATGTCAGTATAAACAACTTATTTCAGGTCAAAGGTCACTCTCACCCTGGCTAACTATGCATTCAGAACAGCTCTGAGTACAAATGGAAAACAACCTTAAAGGTAGTAAATAAAGACACATTCTAAAAGGAGGATAGTGAACAAAGCAACAACAAAAACATATTGCAGCCGAATATTAAACAGGACAAAGCCCTGCTGATTCATGCTCTGGGTCCTTCTCACTAAATCTGGACTTAGCTCAGGAGCTCAAGCTTCTGGGGAAGGAGACATCAAGGGGGCCTGATCAACCAATCCGAGGAGGAATTTGGGTAGCCTAGGAAATCTATGATAAAAATTATTCTGTTATTTTTTCCATGACACCTTCTTAACAATTTGAGTGACATTTTCAGCAAGATATTTCAGTAGATGTAATACTGCAGTGTGGTTATTTTAGATGGCTATTTTTCTAAAAAGTCGTCATTAGATTGAATAAAGTTGACCATCATTTGACAATACTTCAAATTTAAATTAAGAAAATAAAGTTATTTATACATCCTTAGCAAAGTATTCAATTTATCTTGTTTTATGAAGAAATTTTCACATACAAGGACCTCCGAACAAAAACGTATATAATCCATCTTCTTTTCAATTCTAAAAGATGTATCAACTTCACTGCCAAGTAAGATGTCGAGTACTTCCTGAAAAGTCTTACCGCAATTTTTTTTTTCATCTCTTCTTATTTCTGTAGGAATGCAGGGTCCTCGAGGCTTTGATGGTATTGGCTATCCAGGCAGTCAAGGAATTCAAGGAAAACCTGGACTACAAGGAGATCCCGGTAAACAGGGCATCCCAGGTCTTCCAGGAGTTTGCGACGTGTCCATGTGTTATCGGACCTACAACCACAGGCAACATTACAACAAAGGGCCGGATGTCTGAAAAAATGGATTTAGCTCTCCGTCCAGATGTTTGGAGGAAGTCATTCACTGTATCACTGCTGACTCCCTCAAAAGAGACTGTGTGGGAATTATTGCACTGGAGGCAGTCGGAACCTCATTACGTTGGAAATGCAGTCTAAGACCATGAGGTTCACCATGAAACGCAGCCAGTAGTCCAGAAGCCAAGTCTCTTCCAAATACCATCCCAGATGATTCCCAATTCCTGAACTGAAAAGTAGGGGATGTTTTTAATTCATCGACGGAGAGACTGATATTTTGGTCAATAAAAATATCTACCTCTGCTTTTCTCTGACAATTGTTTGTCAAAATCCTCGACAGAAACATTTTGAGTGCCTGCAGTTTTTTGCAATTCCACAACTGCGGAAATTTACTCAAAATCAACAGATTCCCACATTTTTTCCCCACATTCCCACCCTAATGCATAATTGTGAGATTATTATAAATGTTCCAGATTCTAACTCCCGCCTGCAGGTGGCAGTATTTCCTACTTTTACTACACTGCCTCCTCAGCCTTACTTGATGCCAAGTTATAATCCATAATCAATAAGGGGAGTAACAAAAATCAAGTTATTTAAGTTCTTTAAAGATTAAATAAGTATTTGTTCAATTTGCCTGCTTTTTTTTTATTTTTTATTTCTAATATTTTTCTCATAGATGTAGATTTTGGAAGTGGCTTCATGAGGGTTTCGCAAAATTCCTTACAAATAGGATCCCCTCAAAGTCAGTGATTTTGAATAAAAATAAATAAAAAATTCACAAAAACAGTCGTGAAATCTTGGAGGGACTGTAACCTGCTTTGTGTTTTGTTGTTTCTCTCAATATCTGATTCAGAATCATTTGGAAATGTTGTCATGGAAACCATTCAGTATTTATGACTTAGCATTTTATCTGTCTTTTCACTTTCATTGCAGCAATCACACCCTGGTGTATTAGACGCTTGGTGTTGATAACCTGAATGGAATATGCTGTTATTTTTGATGAGGCAAAACATTATGACCACCTGCCCAATAGAATCTTGTCTCCCCTTTTGGTGCCAACCCAGCCCTGACCTGTCTTGGTAAGGACTCCACCAGAACCCTGCAGATGTGCAGATGTGCTGTGGCATCTGGTGGCACTGTGTCTGTAGTTTGACCAGTTTGACCAAGTGGGAGGTGGGGCCTGTAGGAATCAGGCTTGTTTTTCCAATTCATTCCTCACATGCTGGGCTGGGTAGAGATCAGAGGGATTTGGAGACCAAGTCAACACAATCAAATCCTTCCTGAAGAATTTTGGCTCTGTGCAAGGGTGCTTCCTATGCATATGTACTTCTATAAGCACGTATCCTGACATTTTCTGTCTGTTATTTGAACTATAACAGCTCATCTGATGGTCATATCACCCGTTCGCTGCTGTTCTTTTGCTTTTGACAGATACCGACTGCTTTTGAAGATGCTATATCAAACTTATTGAGTCCTATTTTCTCTGTCTTTAGCATCTCAGTGGTTCACTTGCAAACAAATGCTAAAATAAAGCGACAGTGTTATTTGTTTCATGTATCCATGGTTACAGAGTTGTGCCTGATTAATTAATGTTAATCGGAGGGCATTTCACTTGAAAAATTTAGACCTGTGGCAACCTAACGCAAGCCGCCAATTCTCAGCTAATGTTATTAAAGATGTTATGAACAGTCATGTGTAACTTTGCGGCAACAATCTAAATGGACTTTAATTGCCTTTGTATCATCCATTCATAGTTAAAAGTATTATGTGGTTAGAAGTATTTATGTTCAGTTTTATCCTGGTCCATTATTATTATTCAATCTACTAATGCTGTGTTTTACATTGCTAGACATTAATAGAGGAGTTTTGTTTCTGATGCATGCATTTGTGTAAATAAACAAGCACAGGACCAAACCATGTGGTGTTAGTGTTTGTACCACCAGCGAATAAGACGGCTGCAAACAAGATAAAGGGGAAGTGTTTGACAACAGAAGGTTTATTTGGATGAGTGCAGTTGAAGCTTTCAAGACCAAGAACATCATACCAACCAGCATGCCAACCAAGATGTAGCAACTGAGTAAAAGTATTCATACTCATGATCAATTCTTATTAGGCTACAAGGGAAAGTTGCTCAGTCAAAGGTTTGCTCAAGTTAAAGTACTGAAGTGCTTATTTCTGAAAATACTCAGGTATTCAAAAGAAAGAAAATGATATTTTCTAATAGTGCATTACTGTATTGTTTTCTGAGTGCTTTTACAGAACCATGGACCTTTTTGAAACCATGTGACGATTTGTTGACATAAAGAGTCACCCCCAAAAAAGAAAGAAAAAGAAACAACAGAAACAGTTCTCCCCACAAACAACAACACCGGTCTCAATCAGGCTGTGTCCAGATGTGCAGCCTGATTGAAGCCGATCCACACAGACTTCGTGCAGCCAAAAGTGCATCTACAAAATACTGCAATCATTTTATGGCAATTATGACGTTACAATATGTAACGCTGCCTTTTCACAACACTTTCAGTGGTGTGAAAAACTGTCACATAGTGACAGTTTCAACAAATATGTAAAAACAACTTTTTTTAAAAATAAAAGTTACATCTGCAGCTTTACGTATGTACTAGAATAAACATACAACAGCTGGAAATGTAACAGAGATTTATGGCCTAAATCCAGAAAGTATCCGCAGCCCTTCACTTTTTTTCACATTTTGCTATGTTGCATCCTTTTATTTCCAAATTGTTTTGAACTAATCTCCCTCCTCAAAATTCTACATGTGAATACTAAATTTTGACAATGTGGAAATAGGAGTCTTTTGCAATGACAACAAGGCGGATATTCTGGAGTGGCACAGTCAAAGCCCAGACTTCAACCTGATGCCTGACAGCCGATCCCCACTCAGCCTGATGGACATGGAACAGCTTAGCCAGGAAGAATGAAGGAAAACTTTGTCCAGATGTGCAGCCTGATTGAGGCCGATCCACACAGACTGTGCAGCCAAAAGTGCATCTACAAAATGCTGCAAACATTTTATGTTTGCAGCAAATATTTTTATTTCTTGGTCATTGTTTTAGAAATTGGTTTTCAGTTTGACATTTAAGGTTTTTTGTGTATGTTTTACTTGTCAGAAAAGCTCAATTTTGTTGATCTTGGCTGATTTGTGAAAGCAATAAAAAGGGTAAAACATCCGAGGGGGTGAATACGTTTCATAGGCACTCCAACCTAAAAGTGGAAATACAAATGTTCTGCTTTAATGGAACGCCAACACATTTCTCTGTATGATGTGTCCACATTTCTGTCAAGCTTACATTGCTTGAAATAAATGAAATAAGCACTGATCAAACCAATTCCCACTGTTATTTCAGGTAATGTCACACGTTCCTCAGTGTGATTCTGTCTGGTTCGGTGTCAGTAATAAACACGTAAAAAAAGACCACAAATTGATATGGTCAGACTCTTCTCTGCAAACCTTTCTGCTGCTGAGCAAAGTCTTCTCCCTGAGCATATCTTGGTAATCTTTATCTTGTTCGTAAGATGGATTAAATGTTCTAACATAACTCACATCAGGAGAATATCTTGAGCATTTCCTTTCGTAGAATTATCAGTTAAACTGCTCAAAAACCATAGTGATGTGGTGTGGTAACTTAGAAATTTGTTATATAAGATGTTGTGTTTGAAACTGTGTGTACAGATTGTGTCAACTTCCGGTGTTATCGTACTGAAATCAGGGAGAGACATGCACACAGACATGCACTGTGTGAAACTTCCTTTCTTTTGGTGACACAAGTCACTTAGTATCAGACAGACTTTCACAATCACAACCTGAAGCTTCTCGGTCGGATCAGTGGTGAGAAAAGTAATTTCTGCTTTAGAATATTGCCATTTTTTCTTAAATACGTACATTTCTTGCTCTATTTTCTATTTACTTACTCTAGCATGGTTTTTAAAATGATGATTTCCAAGTCTCAGCACATGGCATACTGTGGTGTTTTAGATATGGTCTGCTTTTTGTAGATTACCATAAAATAATGTAAAACAGTAAGTCTTATGTTTTAACTGACAATGTGACTTTGTGTATTCTGCTTTTGACAGATTTTACACAAAGATGACTCAGACAAACATCAGTTATGTTACCAGCAAAGTCCCAGAAGATCCGGTTGAACCGTGTTCCAGGGATGATGATAACATACTGGGAGCAAATCTGTCTTACATTTACTACTTCATGTTTGTCTTCAGTGTTATCACCAACCTGCTGGTTCTGGTTGTCATCCACCGGTGAGTAAACCACCAAATTGTATTAAAAATGCAGGCATTTATATGTAAATATATATAAATGTTAAGCTCTTATAAACTAATAATAGATGAATGTGCTAGCTCAATGGCATGAATGCCTTATTCTTCAAGTTATTTTCTGCTTAGATTTCATGTACAGAATCCATCCATCCTTTGGCTATACCCAGTTTTCAATGGAAGGTCATGGGGTGGGTGTTTGGTGGGGTTGGGTTGAGTGGAGGGGCGTAGTACCTCCAGCTATTATAGGGCAAGAGGTGGGCATGTATGTGAGGGGATTTTTCAATTAGAGGTGCAAAATTCTTAGAGGGCCGATACGTCAACACTCTGTGTCCAAGAGCAGCATGGAACTGGGGCCAACAGGCATCTCCACAGGACAGTCAATTCAGTGACACAGCACAGGGTTTGAGCTGAGTGAAGGAGTGGAGCCTGAGGGAGAGACACATGGCACCAGACTCCCCGGACCAGCCATGTACCGCAGTGCAGACAAAGCCTCCCACCAGCCATGCGCCCACACAACCCCCAGCAGGAGGGGAGATGCTCCTGAACCCCAACCTGCCAAATAACCATCAACCCACCTTGGAAACAAAAACTCAGAAGAACAGATGAAGAACACAATGCAATCCTCCCTAGGAAGAAGGGTGAGCAGGAAGGGGTCCTCACCATGTGGGTAGCATAGTTGCCCAAATATCTCCCCAAGAGTCAGGAACCTGCCATGCTGCAATGTAGCCTGAGCCTCTGCACAAACAATATCTGCACCAAGGAAGACCCCCTAACCCTGGACCCTGCTTGACATCCACTGAAACGCCAAGGTTACCCCCCGCATCGTTAAGGAGGTTGTGTATGTGTTTCTATAATTTCAGGTATTTATGTGTACAGTGAATTAAAACTGGAGCTATAGGCAGAGTGTAGCATACACTGAATGTTGCCTGCAGATAATGTGCATTATCCTGCTGAAAGTAGCCATAATATGGATACACTGTGGTCATAATGTGAAGGACATAATGAGAAACAACATTCAGGTGGCATTAATTTATTCAGCTGTTGTCTTCCACTTATCCTGGGTTGGGTCATGGAGGAAGCAGCCTAAGCAGAGGCCCAGACTTCCCTTCTCTCTAGGCACTTGGCTCTTCTGGAAAAATCCCACGGCCTTCAGCCTCCAGCATGTCATGGGTCTTCCTCTGGATCTCCTCCTGGTGGGACGTTCCTGGAACTCCTCAACAGGGAGGTGTCTAGGATACCTCCTGTCCAGATGCCTGAGACATCTCAGCCAACTCCTCCCAATGTGGAGGAGCTGCGGCTCTACTCTGACCCCTGCCCTGATGACTGAGCTTTTCACCCTAACGCTAAGGGAGTAAAGTCACTTTGGCCACTTGCATCCATGATCTTGTTCTTTCAACCCCTACCCAGAGCTTGTGACCATAGATGAGAGTAGGAACGTAGATCCACCGGTAGATTGTGGTACATTTTCGCTACAACAGACAGAGACTATACAACACCTGCATCTCTGCAGATGCAGCCCCAATCCGCCTATCAATCTCCACTTATTTTATACAAATAAGAGACTGTATAAAATAAGAGATTGCATAAATCTCTTATTTTTTCCTCATTTTTATTTGTCATTATTCTATAGAAACAAGTTTTCACATCAACTTAAGAGTTTTTCTTTGTTTTATCAAAAAATGTCAAACTGTGTTGTTGGTGATTGATTCATAAAAGCAGGAAAAAGGGCAAACTTTCCAATGGGGTGAATGTTTTTTATAAATACCAAACAATACAACAAAGCACCACAAACCAGGGGACAGAATTCTAAATATTTTGTTGGCCTTTACAAATGCCAACAACATGCAATGACATATTTCAGTTCTTCCCTTATAAGGATTATCTTGAAAATCTTTTTTTTTATCCATGCAAATGCAGATAACACAACTCACCAAATACAGAAAGCATTTTTTTT
The DNA here is from genome assembly GCF_000485575.1 of Poecilia formosa. Taxonomy (NCBI): domain Eukaryota; kingdom Metazoa; phylum Chordata; class Actinopteri; order Cyprinodontiformes; family Poeciliidae; genus Poecilia; species Poecilia formosa. Next base: position 731,878 of record NW_006800057.1, on the reverse strand, counting down.
TTTTAATCTCACATCCGGTTATGAAGAAGAACTCTGACAGAAAAAAAACGAGCTGATTTTTACATTATTAACTCAAAGCTCACATTATGAAATCCTCAAACAATTTCACTAACTCAACAGTATCAGGATCATTTTAAATTGCTTCTTAGAACTCATTTTTACTCTTTGGCATTTAATTGATGTATTGTTTTATACTCTGTTCTATCATTTGTGTAGTGGTTCTTGTACAGCACTTTGGTGCAGCTTTATACCTGTTTTAGAGTGCTATATAAATAAATTTGACTTTGACATTGACAGTGGGTAAATTAAGTGTTGAGCACTATAATGTTTTCACCATTTAAACATTTCCAAAGAAGGAGACCGACACAAAGTTCACACCAGACAATGGGAACAACCCCAGCATTCCACGACAAATTAATATTCAACACAAATTACGGATAAGACATTGGAATGAAAGGAAAGACATCTTTCATAAGCTGCGTGTGCATGTCATGGCCATGCGCTCGCAGCTGGGGCTGGAGGAGGCGGCTCTGGAGGGCAACCTCATGATGTGTGGCAATGAAAGGACAAAAACAGAGCATGCTGCCCTGTTCTGACAATGCCTTAGCAACTATTCATCTTATTTGATTCTAACATATAAAAGCTCATTTATATTTTAAGAAAATTATTGTCAGACATTTCAACAATTCAAATATAGTCAAGTTTGTTGTTCCTCCCAACATTTGGACATGTAGACAATCCAGTTCAGGAGTTGTACTTGAAGGCACCACTGGAGTTCAGCTAGTGGGAAAACATTGTGATGTCTGACCCCTCCTCACAATCCCATGGATGTTTGTTGTATGTCTGCAGTTCCTCCAGTGACCGGCTAAAGGTCACTGGTGATATTTACACTTGGCTCAAGTAAGCAATGGCGTTCAGCTTAGAGAAAGCTGTTCATTGAATCAACATCGTCTGTCAACCGTTATGTATTAAGCTTTGGTTTAAGAATTGTTGGAATACAAACTCCACGAATATGTGAGAACCTCTTAAGAGCACTTTTAAGAGCCAAACAAACTGTAATGTGCATTAATACAAACAGAGGAAACTATTTTAGCGCTGCTGGCAAAGGTAGTATCCACAGTTTTCCTTATTTCCCCTGGAGGGTACAGCCAATCAGAGCCAAGGACAGTAACTAATGTCTGCTACAGTGGACCCCCACTTATTACTCACAGACTCACCTGCTGCTCCTCAATTAACTGCTTTGCATATGCCAGACAATAGTATGTCCAGTAGCATTGTGTCCAGCTTTTTGGTTTTTCAGCTTCCCAAACTACATTTTCTTTGAATATCTTACATGAAAAATAGGATTCCCATTCATTTGGAGTTTTGTTCCATAGAAAAATCCACTAATAGATGATTCTGTAATTTGTGGGGGTCCACTGTAGCAGACGTTAGGTATGGTGAATGCTTTGTTTTGGTGTTGCTTTTTAAAGGTTCAGGGTGGAACAGCGTTTTTTGTTCAAAACGTTGATAAAACTTTATGTGCTACAACATGTTTGGTTCATGTGCATCCCGAACTGAAATATCTGGAGTGAAAATATTCGGTATGAATACCTGCACCATTAAGCCCCTTATCATCCAACTCTGCTTCTGACCTCTCCATAATGTTCTCCCTGACCCGTCTGTCTGCCATGTCCCTTGGCCTTCATGATTCTGTTTATTCACTCCTGTGCTCTAGCGGACCTCTGAGGCCTTCACAGAACATCATTTATATGTGATTAAACAATAGATAAACTTGGAATGGTGAGCAAACTGAACCATTTTCTATTCCCAAAAATAAAACAAACCTTTTCTGCTTTTCAACAACATTCCACAAAATCGTGACTTTGGAAACTGAACCAGGAATTTCACCTTAATGTTTTGCAGACCTGCATGAAATCAAATCCACAGATTTTCGTGCTGCGGAAGTTTGAGAATGTAACTATGCTTCCAAAATAACTTATTAGCTTTACCATCTTCCCTCCAGGTTCCAGAGGCTGACCACTGTGATCAACATCTTGCTGGTCAACCTGGTGGCGTCCTCCCTGATCTTAATGAGCAGCCTTCCCTTCCAGGCCGTCTACATGCAGATGTCTGACTGGATTTTTGGCTCAGCTATGTGCAAGATCGTCTTCAGTGCCTATTACCTGGGTTTTTACAGTTCTGTTTTCTTTTTAACTCTGCTGACTATTGATCGCTATGTTTCTGTTGTATTTTCACTGACCTCAACAAATGTGAGGAATCATCGTTACGCAGTGATTTCCTGTGCAGTGGTGTGGGTGATCAGTGGTTTGGCTTGCATTAGGCCCATGATCCTTCATGGCACCTATAAGCATTTGGGCACGATGCACTGTGAGGAGTTTGCTTACATTGATGGTTTGAATGTAGCGATGCTCAAAAGATCTGGGTTTTATATTCAGCTTTTTGTCTTCTTGATCCTCCCTCTGGCTATTATCATATTTTGTTATGTTAGGATTGTGATCACCATTAAAAAATCCCAATTGGCTTCTAAATTCCAAGCAGTCAGGATGATATTTATGATCGTAGTTTTGTTCTTCATCTGTTGGATCCCTTTTAACATTGTAGAACTCCTGCATTATGAATTAGAGTCTCTTTTGAGCTGTGAAGCTAAAAAGAAACTCGGTTACGCTCTTCATGTCACCCGCAACATGGCGTACATTTACTTCTGCATCAGTCCAATGTTTTATACACTTATGAAAAGGGAATTCCAGGAACACTTCAAACAGCTGCTGGTGAAATGTTTCCCAGGCCTGAAGAAACACATTTTGGTCAACAAAGATGACAGAACAGCAATTCCCACGATAGGAACTGATGATGGGAAGCAACGTGAGTCTTTCTTAAACACTCCTGAAAACACTCTGTGAGTTTGCTCTCGCTTCCACCAAGTCAACGAAGGGAGCAAACACGGGGGGAAGGCTTTGATGCTAAAAACCACCGCGTGATCGTTACGTGCAAGAAAAAGTTTCATGGTTTTTGCATTTTATTTCGACATTGTAAGCACCTCAATAAATTCATTAAATAGAGCAATAGTTGTTAGGCTGTTCAGACTGAAAGCATCTTTAGAGGAAAAGAAACTGCAGCTTTATTCCCCTGCCTCTACAAGACTGATAAAACACGGGACGAAAAAGAAGAACAAAGATATTGCTCAATTCGATATTCTTTTGAATTTCCTTATTTTCCCTTTATTCTCATTTTGTATGATGGAAGAAGCATCCCTTTTTATTATTTTGTTCTGTGTTTCTTTTAAAATAAGGAAGCACTAAAAAAAACAACTACTTCAAAAACTACTTCAAAGTTGGAGTGCATATCCAACTTTTGAAGTTGGATATGCACTCCAACTTCAAAAGCTGAAATGTAATATTCATCTAATCAGTATGATGTAAATTTGTACAAAAGCTTTGCATTTTGTAGGAATTGCTTGGGCTGAAATTCAGGTGGAATTAATGTTATGAATATAAGATCAATACTGATATTATAGGATTAGTAACATTAGTTTGACTTTTATAAACCTAGCATATGATCACATGCTAGGTTTTGATACGGCCCATGCAGTGCCTTACGTATTACATCATAGGTGATTCTAGCAGTTTGTTTGGAACAGATGTGTCATTTTTAAATGAGATCTTGTGTCAGCTTCCCAAACTCCATTTTCTTGCAAATGTTTTAGATATGCACTCCAAGAACAGTCTGCTGATAGATGAATTTTCCACCAAAAAATTTGGAATTACATTCTACAGAAATGTCTGGAGATGTTTCCAGTTACTGTGGCTAAAATACTCTGGTCTAGTGATGAATCATTAGAGCTGGTCATAAAAATCCTGTTGAACAGGGACAACATGCCATTTCAAATCATGTGGTTGTGTATGCATACACAACCACAGATATTGATCGGAATACCAAATTCAGTATCAGATGGATTCAGATGAGTTGAAACTTGTTGCGTGTGTATGTGCTTATGTGTGTGTGTGTGTGTGTGTGTGTGTGTTGCTCAACACCAAAATCTGTGGTTTATGAGAGGAGGAGACGTTGGAGGTTTATTGCGAAACATTAGCTTGCTGTGTCAGCATTTTATGACTTAGAATATATTTTGTAAATATGTTAACCAAAGTTGTAAAAAAAATAGATGGTCTTTATCTTCATTTTTTAAATATTGAACAGCTTTTACAAATTAAAGACACACCAGCCTCTCCTCCCTCCATCAAAGAAGATTGAAGTCAGCACCATTCTGTCTCTTACTATAGAATCAGACACACAAGAACAAATCAAGCAAAGCTGACTGAGTTTCCAGGCAGAAGAAACACAACTGAGCGAAAAACTTTCGTCAGAGTTGTTATGTTTACACTGTAAACCTGCTGCAATTGTGACTTATGTCTGTTTTTATATGCATATTTTCTTTAAGTCTCTTTTTTCCTGTGATGTCAGGCCAATGTAAGTCTCAGTTTAAGGTCATCGTGATTACTTTACGTCACAACATGACATGTAGTAATCCATCTGGAGGATTACTCAGCAGATAGTATTACTGTATACCCTGATATTATTAAGTCAAGGCTTACTAGTGTATATATGTACATAACAGTATATAAATGGATATCACCCAGTCCTTGTCCAGTAATCAGCATGTATTCATTTTTGTTTTTACTGTTACATAGAAAGTTGGAATCTTTGTTGCAGAGAATCTGGAGTTTGTTCTCAGTTGTGTTTTTATGGTTTAATTCAGATTTTTTCTTTGATATCTAGAAGTAAGAATGATCCAGCACCATGAAAAAGCCACATGATAATAATTTGTCATTATATTCTTCATGTTGTTCATATGTTTTCCTACTGCACAATAAATGTATTGCTTTAAAAAATAAGTCCTGTGTTAAAATTGGTGGCGTTATTGGAAAATGACTCATAAACTGAATGTACACAGACAAGCATGTTTGAAACAATCTGCATGGTTTTAAGGAAAACTTTAAAATAATGCATGATTTTTGGTAATAGTTCAGGCTTTATTGGTGGGAGTGTAAGCATCCACATCAAAGTAAACTAAACAAACCTTGAAATCACCCGTTGACACTGAGCTAATGAATTCAAGTTCTAGAGAGCTGCTATATTGCTTCTTGTTGTAGAGGATTTTTTTTTCTCTCTCTCCACCAATGAATGCACTTCCTGTGTATATTAACTGCTTTTAGTTTAACATGCAAATCTTTGCTGCACCACAGAAAATAAAACACTTCTGGGTGTCTTTCAAGTCTGATCATGACACAGCCCTCAGCAGTTCTGTCAGATCCATCACATTACAGACCAAGTTGCAAACTTTGTCTTGTGAAACATTTCTCTACACCAGCGGTCGCGGTAGACGCTTTCATTGACTGAGCCAAAAATATTGCATCATAGTCTACATTTACTCATACATTTTTTGTGAAAAAAAATTACAAATACAATTGCATTTAAATTTCCATTCGGTTTAGTTATTACTCAACAAGCTGAACGGAGAACCCACATGGTGTCAACCAGGGAACCAGGAGCCGATGATATGAAGACGAAGGACTGTGAGGAGGAAACAAAAGGCAGAAGTTAGTTCTACTGCAGAATCCAGCAAAGAGAAATGAGAAGGCCTGATTACCACACAGCAGCTGCGTTTCCATTACAAATATGAATAAAACTGTCAGTAAAGTAAAAAAAAAAATAAAAATTTTGCAATTGCAGTGTTTTTATTAAATGGAACATTAATAACAATTAAAATCATTGAATCATAAATGAGCTTGTTCATCCAATAAGTTATCAAGAAATATGCAGCGCCATCATCCTCTAACTGCTTCCTGTCGTCGTCTTCTTTGTGGTTTCCTCCAGTGGCAACATACAGTTGTTGATCATCTGTTTCTATTGCAGTTTTGTGGAATAAACCAATTTTGTTATGAATGAAAAAGCATCTCGTCCTAATGCAAAAGCTTTTTATTCAAAAAACTTTTTTGTTGTTTGTTTTCAAAATTGCAGTTGTCTCCATTAAGCAAATTTATTTCATGATTTCACTTTTCACAATTTTAAGGTCAATGGAAAAGCAGCCGGTGTAAGTCAACCAGGAATCCGCTCTTCCTTCAAACTCCTCTTGATTGTTGCTTACTGAGGAACAGCTTGAAGGCAAGGGAGGAAACACACATACACACACGCACATACACACACGCAAACATGCACCAAATCCCTGAGGACATAACAGCTGCAGTATAATCACAGAGGAGAGGCCGTCAAATATTTCTAATCTATATGTTTGACGCTGATTCCCTTTACATCGCAGTAAATCAGGAGATGCATTCTAACGTGACTTTTTTGTCAGATTACAAGTACCTTTCGAAAGCAACAACTCTTAACATAGTATTTATTGGTGCTGTGGTGGCGCAGGGGAAAAGCACAACCCATGTATTGAGGTCTTAGTCCTCATGCTGGTGGTCACAAGTTTGATTCCTGGCCTGGCAACATTTGCTGCATGTCTTCTCCCTCTTTCCTGTCAAACTACTTTAAAATAAAGGCCACTAGAGCCAACAAAACCTTTAAAAAAANATTAGGACGCAGCCCCCTGCTGCCCTCTGCTGGGTCCTTATGGGAAACCGAGAGCAGCAGAGATACCAGCGGCCTGTAGCCCGGTGCGGCTGATAGATGTAAGTTTCCAAGGGGGGCAAAGGGGGTAAAAAAAAATTTGAAGGTACGGTTTATAGTATGGTACGCTCATAGTCCGGGAAAATATGGTAATTGGTCTTAAAAGATTTTTTGAAAACGAATGAATTATCTGCAAATAATGCCATCTTTGAGTGTCTTTGCTGTGGTAGTGACTAGCGGCATAATCATGTAATTTTATTATCACTAGATGGCAGTAGGTACAGAGCATTTTACATTAAAACAAAAGAATTAGTGATGCATGAATGTCACTACATTCATGCATCACACACGACAGTGTTGTGGCACTGTTCAGGTATATTTTTGAAGTGGACATGGTAAGTGGAATTTGAAATAAGAAATGTAAAATATGATAAAAATAAATGTGTTTATTTGATTCCTATTCAAGACACTTTTATAAGAATGTACACTGCTCAAAAAAATAAAGGGAACACTCAAATAACACATCCTAGATCTGAATGAATGAAATATTCTGTTTGAATACTTTGTTCTGTACAAAGTTGAATGTGCTGACAACAAAATCACACAAAAATCATCAATGGAAATCAAATTTATTAACCAATGGAGGCCTGGATTTGGAGCCACACACAAAATTAAAGTGAAATGTTCCCTTTACTTTTTTGAGCAGTATATATACTATAGGCAGCTACAGAGTATCTTTGTTTACATTTTTGGTTGGTGTTGTGCCTCATGATTTTCTCAATGAAAAGAATGTACCTTGGCCCAAGAAAGATTGAAAAACACTGCGCTGGTTTACATTTGCAACTTGGTAATTAAAGTAAATGAACCGCAGCACCAGTCAGTCACAGACATGTCTCTGTCATCCAGAGTTTGGTAATCGTGCATTCGCTTAGAAAAAAAAAAAAAAAAAAAACTGTCACAACCAGCAAGCAAAACACTGCACCGAGCTTCAGACATTACTGAGCAAAACGGCAGGATTTAGCTAAACACAAGGAAACTTAATACAATATATACTAGAATTTTGTACCATAAGATAAGCATATCAATGTCCTTACTCCATGTCAATTTTAGATAAGATTTCTTATGAAAGTTATTTTTCTTTCAAATGTGACCAACACTACGTAGCTTATTTTAAGATCCAATGGCAGATTACTTTATTAGGATTTAACTGAAGTGAAAAAATTTGTCATAATTTCTTATCTCAATTATGTTTACCTTTTTATGACTTTATAGTTAGTAATAAAAGTATTCATAATTATCTGGTTATAGAAATTCAGGTAACACTTTATTTGAAGGAGGTTGAATAAGACTGTCATGACACTGTCATAAACATGACATAACACCTGTCATGAACATCAATAAGTCTTCATGAATTATTGATGTTCATGACAGGTGTTATGTCATGTTTATGACAGTGTCATGACAGTCTTATTCAACCCCCTTCAAATAAAGTGTTACCGAAATTCAACCACACAGTAGACAGGTGGAGCAGAGGAACTGAGGGTCTGATGACAGGGAGGTGCAGGAAACCAGTGGAACAGGCTTCTGTGGAAGCAATGAAGATCTCCATAAGGAGATCCAAAACGCAACACCCAAGGGCTTTGTCGATAATCAGGCAGAGGTCATACACAGGAGGACAGAGAGACCAAACTTCGCTTGAGGGGCAGGCAATACTCAGTGGTCATGAGGCAGGGCTTGGGTCAGGGTCCAGAAATCCAGAACAGAAGGGATCTGTGAAGGGCTTGGCAGGAGGGGTAAATCCGTGGACAGAAAGGGGTCGTAGAAACGCTGAAGGCTTGGAAGGAACCGCTGGATCTCTACTGGCTCATGGCTGTCGATAATCTGGCAAGGAGGTAGAGGCTGAGAGGTGTTTAAGTAGGGCAGGGCTCAGGTGGAAAAGGTAAGTAATCAGATGTGGCAGGTGAGCTGAATGAGTGCTTCACACAGCATGGACAGGACATGAATCATAACAGTCTCCCTCCACCTGCACTTGGTTGGGGGGCCAGCGGCCGTGCCCAATGTGCTTAACTAACCACTTGCTGTTGGATGTAGATAAGCTGCTGCTCTAACAGGCTGCACTCAGTCTTAAAAAGACCTTGAGGAGCGCCATCTGCACTCTGAAAGGTTTCAATCTGAATGATGCTGGATGTTGAATCATTAGGTGTAGTAGCATTGACAGTATCACATTGTTTCCATGGATATTAAGTGAATATTGTTGAATTCAATCCCACAAGATTATAAGTGGGTTTTCTGTTTCATTGTCAGCAACAGTTTTATTGCTTTGATGGATTCTGTGATGGTTTTCGTGCTTAAAGATGAAGAAATGTTGAGCAGGAATTTCCTGTTCCTGTTTTCTAAGTGTTCCATGTGATGCAAGGAAAACAAGAGCTTACAACCATTATGCTCATTAACAGTAAACTTCCCAAATGACCCAATAATGTTGCTAAGTGATGTCTGCCCAATTTTAGACAGAATGTTCTGTGTGTGTATGCTGTATGTTTGTGAGACTTCTGACTCCACAAGGATTAACCAAAACTCCAAACGGTTGAGCTCTTGTGGGGCTGCTGATAATGGGGAGAAATTCACAACACTGCTGAGAAATTCACTTAGGGGACTATGCCCATTATGGACTTGTTCTTGTTCAGTACTGTTTTGTTTACAACACTGGGGACTGCAGACAGGATGTTCACTGTGATCCGTTAGGACCAACATGTGAAAAAGTGTTTCCCCCTTTAAAAACGTATTCGATTTTTGCATTTTTTCACAACGCTGTACTTACACCGTGATGGGATCAAAAAGACTGATGCCAGGCCAGTGGATGTGGAACATCGTGGTGAAATGGGCCCTGAAGAACAGGCTGTGTTGAGACTGCAGGGACGGAATCTTTGGGTGTTGAATTAAACAGTGAAAAACTTGACCCAGAGTGTCCAGGTTACCATCACTCAAAAGGGTGTTAAAGATGCTGCTGGACCTCTGTGGGTAGTGAAGATCAGGGAGACTGTGACAGACTTATTCCAGTATGAAGAATGAATAAATGAATACATAGTTCTCTGTTCATTTTCCCTGTCTTGCCTTAATGCCTCTAACTTGCCTTTCATCTAGTGATTGCTTACCTTCATAACTAAATGGATGTAGACGGGAACTGAAAGCAGATGCAATGGCAGAATCTTCCCAGCAATCAAAGCATAAATCTCAGCACCCTCTTCTGAGAGTGCACTGCAAACACTTTCCCAGTCAGGCTTAAAAGGTTGTGTTTTCCAACAAGATGTCCCATAGGAAACATTTTCTAAGTGGAAACAAGACATACAAGTATATGCATCTTTCACTGAAAAATTTTTTTTCTTTAGGGACATTTTTTTTTTTTTGGGGAAAACATTTTCATTCTCTGACTGGGAATAGTGATTGCATGGCAGTGATGAAATACAAAAAAAAAAATCCCTCATAACAATCCCAGTAAAAATAAATGTTATTTATTGATATTTGCACTGTGATACTTCCCACTTCGGAAGGTGTAAAATATTAGCATAAACTGCAATGGAAAATGAAGTAGAGAATTGATTTAAGATGCCAGAAATCTGCTGTCGTGCTTCTCAGACCAACAGCAGGTGGAAAACTGGTGAGGGGAGATGGGGAAGTTGGGAATCAGGGGTGGGTCAGGTGATTAAAAGGGGAGTGGGCTCAGTCTGTCTTGGAGTGGGTGGTGGGATAATTTAGTGCATCTACCAGGCATGCTGGTTCCTTGTGTCGGGTTGGTCTGTGGAGTCCGTAGGTCCTGCAAAGTTGGTGGAATGAGTCTCAGTCTTGTTGTAACTTTTCCAGTCTGCGCTCGCTGAAGGAATGGAACGCCTGCTGGGGCTGACCTATGATGGATTTGGGGGTCCCAGAGGGAACCAAGACCATGACTGAATGGACTGTCTGGGCAGAGCCTTACATCGTATGAGTACACCATTCAGTGTAATAAATCTAATCTGGTGCAGTATTGTCTCATAAATACTTAGTGGACATATTTAGGAAACAACACAAAATTCATGCAAAGGTTCTGAACGCTCGTGTTGCAATGATTGTGAAAAAAGTCTTTGCACACAACGTCCTTCAGCTCTTTTCTCCACAATGTTATGTCCAATACCAGGCGCTTGTTTTCAATAGTTTTGATGGGTAAATGTTCCATTTCTAAACTGGAAATCTTCTAGCAGCCTGCTGAAAGTAGTCTGGGCACAATTACATTATTGTACGTGCGTCCTTTATTCAAACTTATGTCAACTGCTGCCCAAACTATGACTCTGTATTGTCCATTTTTTGGAAAGTAGATTGTTGGGTGTGTAACAGTTACTTTGTAGTTTTGGGCACCATTTTGCATGAAAAGAGCCAGCATGTTTTCAACATGATCATCAAAACCAAAATTATTCTAGTAAACTCAAAGCCACAGCCTGAATCAACAGATATTCCCTGGAACTTGGAGATCCATATTTGCTCTTCGTATTCATGCACAGACAATCTTTTCATGCACACACTAAAATCTCTGATCTGTTGTTAGATCCCAAATTATTCAAACTCCTGGCACATTTTGGTTTAAACATTTTATTGAAAAACGTACGTTTTTTCGAAATTGGTGTGTTTCCATCAAATGTTCACTATTCTGCCAAATTCACTTTTTGCACTACAGTTTAAGTATCTCCTACTTCTAGAATCAGTCCAAAAGTTGGAAAAAAAAAAACACCCTGCCAGATTTTGGAAATAAGTAATAAGGGTGCGTTCACACTGCAGCCTGAAGTGACTCAATTCCGATTTTTTGGCAATTCCGATTTTTTTGCCGGGGCCGTTCACACTGCCAGTAAATGCGACCTGTATGCATTCTGCAGTGTAAACAGGCAAACAACCTGAAAGTGTCCCACATGCGCAGTAGAGGGCGCAATAGCGTCAGCGTTCTCAGTGTTCTGCCAACTGCCATAAAAAGAAGAAGTGCTCAGTGTTTGCGGAAGTAAACATGGAGGCTAACGGTGGAGCTTAGCTTACATATTTGAAGTTGTTGTCCGGCCGGAGCAGCATATTAACAACTTAATCCTCATATATTCCGTCATGGTTGTTGTTTTTCTTCCCACTTGCGCTTATCAGGACGCAGAATAGTGAGATTTGTTGAGAATCGGTGACGTTCAGTTCGGATGAATGCGACCTGGACGTTAGGTCGCATTTGAATCAGATACGTATCGGATATGGGTCAGATTTGAAAAAGAATCCGACCTGTGTTGTTCAGACTGTCATGAAAAGATCGGAAACAGGTCGCATTACGTCAAAAAAATCGGAATTGAGTCACTTCAGGCTGCAGTGTGAACGCACCCTAAATGTGCTGCTGGTGTCTGCAAAAGAACCTTCACAAGCCTCTAGATTGTTGCATCATAATTTGTTACTTAGCAACTTCAAGCCAAATCCAACCCCACACCTGGCATCCCAGGTGGAGCGCCACCCACTTCATTCAAGATATTAAGCTACTGCTGCATAATGGCTGCTGGAAAAGGAAAATCTTTTGCCATCGGCTGAAATTCAGAGCATGTGTCCATGCATCTGGCAGTCCCAGAAGCCCTATTTCAAAGCAAAGAATGGAAAACTGTATCTTTCAAAACACGCAATACAGGATTTTTACATAATGTTACTCTAGAGGGCAATACAGGATCTCCTGTATTGCCCTCTAGAGTAACATTATGTAGATAAATACCCCACAAACACTGGACTTTATTTGACCTTCCAGTTTAATAATAACTTGAAAATCAATCATTTCATCTTCCCCAGGAATGTCAAGTGGGACCAGCACCAAGCAGGACCCGCCAGACAGCATTCAGCCCAGAACATATCAGTTCCTGGGGCAAATGATTCAACTTATAGTTTGATAAGTGAGCAATTCATCCAAAACATAGTTTAGTCAAAGAACGTAAAACGAAAGATGCGGGGGGGGGGGGGGGGGGCAAATGGAGTCAGGGAAATCAATCCAAAAAAATAAAAAATAAAACAAGGTCACGTGTTAGAAGAGAAAATACATCAATGCTTAAGATTTAATGGGACAACTATTTTTGTGAAGGAATAACTATGAAAACATAAGAAGGGAAAAGATAAATTCACATCTGTCAAAACTTAACAGAAAACTAGAGTGACTCTGGAAAACAAAGAATAATGTACCAGAAATATTATTCTTATTTTGCTGCATTTAATGGCAAATTAAAATGTTGCTAAATTATTTATTGCCAGAGTAATTCATTTATTTGGCAATTTATTTCTGAATCTATCTTTGATGATGACAAGATTGGCGCTCCGTACAAAAATGCCCCAGAGGATTTTTCATGAAAGCTGATCTCTCTGAAGCAGTTTCCATGTCCCCTTATCTTAAAGTCATTACAAGTTTTTCTTCATGCACAACGGACCCAGACGAGCTCACAGACACTTCAGTCCAACTGCCTTCACTTTGGTAGCGGAGCTCTGTTAGACTCAGAGAGATTTCAGAGTCACTGCCTGAAGCTGCTGTCAAACACGAGGTAAGAAAACTCTTTCTGGATTTGGATTTTATCTTACATCCAATCTTCTTCCATACAGTGGTGTTTTAGATATGGTCTGCTTTTTGTAGATTACCATAAAATAATGTAAAACAGTAAGTCTTATGTTTTAACTGACAACATGACTTTGTGTATTCTGCTTTTGACAGATTTTACACAAAGATGACTCAGACAAACATCAGTTATGTTACCAGCAAAGTCCCAGAAGAGCCGGTTGAACCGTGTTCCAGGGATGATGATAACATAGTGGGAGCATATCTGTCTTACATTTACTACTTCATGTTTGTCTTCAGTGTTATCACCAACCTGCTGGTTCTGGTTGTCATCCACCGGTGAGTAAACCACCAAATTAAAACGAGGTGAACTTGAGGCATTCATAAATTTGCCAGACACTACTGTAAAACCTTAGAAGAAAAATAATTGAGATTAAATAAATGTTCGATCTTCCTGTTTGGCTGCATTTCTTGTCTTCACATGAAGTGTTTTTATTTTGAATGGAACCACCTACTATTTTCAGCTTTTGTGGTGCAAAGTCATGCTTCCTTTAAGGCGCACAAAGTTTATAGGAAATATAATATACATCAATTCAAACTTTTATCATAATTTCTTACCTAAATATCAAACATTTACATTGAGTAAAAAGTAGGGCTGTCAACATTGATGCGCCAACACGTACGATAAATCTGAAAATTTTAAGTCGTTAACATTACATGACTCAGATTAATCAAACTACTATTCTGACTGAAAAGCTTACTTAGTTCACAGCAGCGCATTACGGGCTCGACACATTGAGTGAAAGACAAAAGTTTTCTGCGAGAGCAGAGAGCAACAAAAGTTGAAAACATTTAAACCCTTTTGTTGCGTTGCTGCGTGGAAAGCAATGTGTAAGCTCAAAATCTTACGAGCACAATTTACTCCTGCCACTCAGCTGTATGAGGACTTGCCACCTCATCGCACAATTTCTTAGGAAATGAATGGAGAGGGATATTTTTAAATGAACATTTTAAAACAAAATAACTTCCTTTAAACCAGTGTTTCTCAATTATTTTCTGTCATGCCCCACCCCCCCTACGGATCATAGTTGTTTTTTCACAACACACCAGAGCCTCTCCTTCCCCAGAATTGAAATACTATTGTGAATCTATTCATATTAAATAATTTATCATACAAACCACTGGCTCCAGCATTGTATGACCTTATTATCAAAACCGCTGTTTTATTGTTCTAACTCTCAAAATAATTTCCAAAATCAGTATATTAATTGAATCAGTAGCATTTAATCAAGACTACTCGGTTTGAAAGAGAAAAGTGTAAATCATTCACTGGGTGTGTACTTTTAGTCTTAACACAGTAAAACTATTTACAGCTGTAAGCATTGATTACTTGTTAGCTTCTTCAGTTTAGTTTTTCACAAGGTGTATATTTAACATTTATTGTAGAAAAAAATTGCAGCAATATTCCAGCTTGTCAGATAAGAGATGAAAAGTGTGTAACATTTTGCATTAACAATAAAAAGATACGTTTTGTCTATTTCCTGGCCGTTTTCTGCAAGTTACTTGCTTATGATGGAGTATAAGAGCCAGGCTCTGAGTTTTTGATTTGCGTTTTAAACATGAGTAAAGTTGGACAAGAATATACTCGTAAATGTAGAACTTTTCACCATAGTGCACTAAGTTGCAGAATACTGGGGGTCTTGTAAGGTTATAGTTGGTGTTGGTTTAATAAACGAGTAAATACTAAATGTTTCAGCACACCAGAAGCAAATTTTCAGCCGCAGGACTTTGAAACTATTGTTTAAACAACTTTTTACTGAATAGAAAGAATCAGACTTGCTGGTTACATATCACTCTATCAAAGCTTTTTAATTTAACAACTTTCTTCCGGCAATATTGTGTCTTTATTCTGCCAATATTTAAACTATTCTGCTAATACGACTTAGTTCTCATAGTATTATGACTGTATTCTTGTATTTGAAAATAAAAATCTTAATTTGGCCATAAAACTCAGTCATACTTGCTTTACTGACCTCTGCTGCTGTTTTTCTTTTCACTGTCAAACTACTCCATCTCTCCTCCCCAACAGTAGATGTATTTCAATATGTCGATGCTATTTGCTCCGTTTTTTTTTTTCCTCCGCTCTGTGCTGTGTAGCTACTTCTACTGGCCTGAACAGGCAGCCTGTTGGTTAGTTTGAACACTGCTGCCATCTAGTGAGGGAGGCTTGTTTCTCAGTGAAGCATTAAGATAATTACCATTTAAAGTCCTGCTTCTGGCCCACCACCACACTTTGCCACATGCTCCTGGGGTGGGGTGGGGGGGTGAACCCCACTATTTGAGAAGTTGTGCTTTAAACCTTCTTGCATATAAAAACCTAGAAAACTGAAAATCTTCAGACATGTTTGGTCTGACATGTGTCTAATCATGTGTCAGACCAAACAACTGTGTGCATATTTACATTTCAAGTGCTGAACAGTATGAATACAGTATGAATATGAATGTTCAGTATGAATACTGAACAGCAGGTTCAGTAAATGCAAGAACCAGACAGGATCCAAATATTACAGAGCTCTGAATCTTTTTTCATATATGCACGTCTTCAAAAAAAAACTTTGTTACAGTTTCACAAAAAGACATTAATTCAACCTTTCTCAACCATCAGCAGGAAAGAGAGTGTCTCCCCCTGATCCAAGCCACCCAGCTTTTAAAGCATTAGCTCATACCAGGTCTGATTACGGGGTGGAGACAGCATTTACATTTCCAGACAGAAAATACACATACGTACTCAACTATATTTCTGGAAAAATATTTACATAATTCGAATTAACTTTAACAACTTCAAAGCTAAAACAAAGCAAACAATTTGGGCCCAAACAAAATCAAAAGTGTCTCCCCTCCCTCTCAAACAATGTAGACTTTCCTAGTGAGGCTGATTGAAAACACCAGGTTCTTGTCAGCACTGCTCATGGACGCGCTTCCATGGCAACACATGACCAGATGACCTCAAAGAAAAGGAGAGAATGATTAGAACAAAATCTTAAATAAATCAGGTTTACACTTTTCTCTAAAAACAAAAACAATACATTTACCAGTTAAATTTGTTAGAATATGGAAAGTTCAAAATACAGCAGCTGTTAGTGAGGGAGTAAAACCCTCAAAAACACATTTTTGAAATCGTCCATACAGTGGGGGTTTTGATATGGACTACAGTGTTGTGGTCAAGACCACCTAACCCGAGACCAAGACAAGACCAAGACCAGAGTGTATCAAGACCGAGACAAGACCAAGACTTTTAGGGTTTGAGACCAAGTCAAGACCAAGACCGAGGGAAGTCGAGACCGAGTCAAGACCAAGACCAGCGGCCCGTGCTACATGATACAATAAAATGTAGAATATGATCAAAATTACTTCTCAGATTGATCTGAAAGATTCATATTCCCATAAAAACACCTAGATATTAAATACTTAATAAATTTAATCAATATTAAAAGCAGTACAAACTCTTGGTTCTGCTATGCTTCCATCTCTGTGCTACGATCTGCGGTGGTCTCTTGCCATCCCTAAATAGATAACACCCTGGGTGTTTGTCCATGTTGCTCTGTTCTGTCAGGTCAACATACGCTGTCAGATCGTCATAGCTTAGCACAAACTCACGGCTATATCTGTCAGACACGTCATTACCATGTAATTTTATTTAATTAGCAACAGAGAATCATGACATAGATCATCATACTCTTTATTAACACTTGTATGGCATCCTGACTTAGCGGTTAAG
>NW_006800057.1:712380-713753 GCF_000485575.1 Poecilia formosa | reverse complement strand
CATCGCTTAGGATTTGTTGCTGCGTGTTTGCGCAGTGTGAAGGAAAGAGGAGACCAGCTGCACAGGCAGGCTGGAAATGAGATGATCGGTATCGGCAACAAGAGCCAATGATCGGCGATCACCGATCATGCACTTTTTCACGAAAATCGGCCCGATTATGATCGGTGACCGATCGATTGGCACACCTCTAACGACAACGCATGTATATCTATATAGTTATCATTGAAAACAATTTAATTGCTTATTTTCGTCATAACTTGTTGCGTATGGTGAACTGACAACTCCTCTGACTGTCGGACTTCTTAATGCGCATCCGCAGGCATGGTACTCACTGTATGTATGTTATTCTGACAGTGTATGGTAATCCCATAGAACGACTCTCAGGACTCCAGTCCTATCTAATAAATAAAGAGACGAGCAGATGAATCGTACTGTTCCTGAATGTCGCATCACTATATTGCAGACTTTTGGACACAGCGTTGTCCCATATATGTGACAAGTCAGTCAACGCCTCCGCAAAATAATTCAGCGCAGTGAGTGACAACTTTTTTTCATCACAATGCTTATGTGTCTCTATACAGCTGGCTTTGCTAACATCACGTCAACGTAGCTTACCTTTCTTTGAGGTACTTTTGTAAGTGACGAAAAAAGTTAGACGTCCCCACCGTCTGTGAAAGTGAAGCGCTGCTGAGTTAGCTGTGGCCATCGGATTTCTTCTGATTTATGCAGCGATATTCCATTACTGACGATTAGACAGACATCTTCTGCCGCTGAGAGGAAACCACTGCGCATATCTCGGAGCGCCGCGTGCCAGTGAAAGATGGGGAGTGGGAGGGGGAGAAACAGAAACACGTCATTGGTTGGATTTTAATCGGTGCGTTTTGCATCCACTGAAAGCAAATATGTTAACCAATAAACTGGATAGTGTGCTGCATATTTAGTGATATTTTCACAGTTGCGGTCTCTACTGGTCTTGAAATAAAATGCCGAGTCCGCAGCGCCCGAGTCCGAGACTAGACCGAGACCATCAAAAAATGGTCTCGAGACCAAGACCGATCTCGAGTACTACAAAACTGATGGACATGGGTAGCTACTCAGGGCAGCATGAGAAAGGGGTGAGTTTATCACAAACACAACTGTTTGTGTCAATTGTGCCACAAACAAGTTTTCAAGTACTTGTGTGAATGTGTAGTGCAGGGGTGTCAAACTCAATTTCACCGAGGGCCACTTCAGCATATTGGCCCCCCTCAAAGGGCCACATTGACGGTACAGATCAGGAGTGCCCAGCTGCAGTCCTTCAGACTGCAACTTTTAGATGCATCCCTGCTAAAACACACCCAGGCAAAAGGTTGACTTCCCTCTTTAGGTCTGTA
>NW_006800057.1:709870-711686 GCF_000485575.1 Poecilia formosa | reverse complement strand
ATAATTTCACGGATAAAAATAGTACAGGGCCATTTTTTTTTTTTTTTTTTTTTTTTTTTTGGGCCAAGATAACGGATAACAAAAAAAACCTGCCGCCCTGACACCAACTCACACATCTTCATTCACAGTCTTACTTGTAGATCGATTTTTCTTTTCTTGGACGTTTTGATGTTAGCTTGTCGAAGTCTCAGTTTTATTCGCTGGTAAAATCAATAAGCAGCTTGAGGTGACTCTGCTGCTCTCTAGTGGCGAGAAACCGTAATGTTGGCTCGTAACAATCGGAATGCATTATGGGAGATGTAGTTTGTCGTCAATTTGTGCTCAAAACCTATTTTAAGTCAATCATGGACCTATAAAACGCTGGGGGGCCACATAAAATGACCTTGCGGGCCACATGTGGCCCGCGGGCCTTGAGTTTGACACATGTGGTGTAGTGGAATAAGTTTCCCTTAGTTGCTGTTGAGTACTAGGAGAAAACATTACTGACTTTCTGCTACAAAACAAACAAACAAAAAAAAAAACTAACAAAAAAACAGGTAATTGTTTGCATCTTAACTGGTTAGAGGGTGGTAGAAGAAGGGACTTTTCCCAGGGCAACATTTCTGCAACAACCAGGACTGCCATGCATATTTATTTCAAACTTTGTATTTCAAATGAAGCTGAAGTTGGTTTCCAATTCCAGCTTCCAATAGCTAAAGGGCGATTGCACTTAATTTTTCACTACTTTCCGCATCTTTAATCAACTCTAGTTTAAAAACTACTACACCTAGAGACTTGAAGCCTGGACTACATTATTCTGCTCTAATAGCAGAATATTTAAAACCATGTTTGGGATTTGTGAAACTTTTTCCTGATTTGTGAAAACTCAATAAAGTTAGATTTTCACCATTTTTTGGCACCTCTTTCATTACTACAACTGCTCTAATTAAAAAACTACAACTCCTAGACTCTTCAAACCTGGAATAGATTATTCTCCCCTTCAAGCAGAATATTTAAAACCATGTTTGGGATTTGTGAAACTTTTTTCTGATTTGTGAAACTTCAATAAAGGTTGATTTTACCACTTTTTTTGCACCTGGATCACACTAGAACTGGTCTAATTCCAAATCTACAACACCTTGACACTTCAAACCTGGATCAGATTATTTTCAATTAATAGTAGAATATTTAAAACGATGTTTGGGATTTGTGAAACCTTTTTCTGATTTGTGAAAACTCAATAAAGTTAGATTTTCACCATTTTTAGCACCTCTTTCATTACTAGGACTGCTCTAATTAAAAAAAACTACCACTCCTAGACTTTTCAAACCTGGACTAGATTATTATTCTCTAATAGCAGAATATGTAAAACCATGTTTGTGATTTGTGAAGCTTTTTTCTGATTTGTAAAACTTACAAAAAGTGCGATATCACAACTTTTTTTTTATCTTGGTCACACGAGAACTGCTCTAGACTCCTAGACTCTTCAAACTTGGACTAATTTATTCTTCTCTAATAGTAGAATATTTAGAATCATTTTTGTGATTTGTGAAACCTTTTTCTGATTTGTGAAACTTCACTTCACTTAACAGACCTGGATCAGATTTGCAAAAGATCTTTCCTTCCAACAGCCATCACCATCTACAATAACTCTTTGAAGAATTAATGAGTTACACCAATATTTTATTTCCCATTGGGATTAATAAAGTGGTTTTGAATTAGAACTGAATTTAAAAAAAACTGCATGGAACATGTATGAATAGCAATCTGATCTTTAGTGAAGTTTCACAAATCACATAAAGGTTTCACAAATTCCAAACATGGATTAAAATATTCT
>NW_006800057.1:706182-708129 GCF_000485575.1 Poecilia formosa | reverse complement strand
AGTGGACTGCATTTAATCGCACTGCTCGATTACCCAGAAGGACACGAAGTTATTGTGGAAAAATTCAAAAAGCACCTGGAGAATCCTGTTCGTCCAAAGAAGATGTTAACGTCAACAAAAAGAAAGATCCGAAAGACTTTGTTTCCTACTGAGGACTTGTACGCAGATGAAAACTGCCTGAGTGAGGAATATACTCAGGCAACCATGGATCCTGAACAATTTTTGAGGGACGCAAACAGGATGGGTTTCAGATGTGGAACAGAAGATGAAAGGAGAGTTATGGTGGAAAAGATCCTTTGGAGATTGATTTACAAGTCTAGTAATATATCTAGCTATGCGGCTTACAAAAGGAAGCACACCGAACCTGTCCAGAGAAAGCTTGCTCCAAAAATCTGGAAAGAAGTCAAAGACATCGATTTTGTGTTTTTTGAGAAAATGGAAATAAAACTCTGCTGAGATATCTTGCAACTTCTCTGTGGCAATGAAGATGTGGTTAGAGAACTGCTCTTCAAGATGATCAAAAGCGACAACCCAATTGTGATTTACAAGGTTGTAGAGTGCTTTAGAAGAACCCTGGCACGACCGCGGAAAATCAATCTCCGGGACAACTTTCTTCAAAAGGCATGGTGGCTCATCAAAAAGGCTACATGTTGTGGAGATGATTCAGATGGAGAGGCAAGAACCCACCAAGAGTGGACCAAACGTTGTGTTTAGTCCATGCTTAGCTGGGCCTCTAAATTTGGTCGACTCAGAGGTCGGTACTGATTCGGAGGAGTCAGGGCCGGTCTCCGAGTCAGGACCTGCCTCAGAGTTAGGACTG
This sequence comes from Poecilia formosa, assembly GCF_000485575.1. Lineage (NCBI taxonomy): Eukaryota > Metazoa > Chordata > Actinopteri > Cyprinodontiformes > Poeciliidae > Poecilia > Poecilia formosa. Next base: position 707,309 of record NW_006800057.1, on the reverse strand, counting down.
CCTCCGAGTCAGGACCCATCTCCGACTCAGGACCCGTCTCCGAGTCAGAACCCGTCTCCGAGTCAGAACCCGTCTCCGAGTTAGGACCTGTCTCAGAGTCAGGACCTGTCTCAGAGTCAGGACCTGCCTCGTGTCTGGACAGATCTCCGAGTCAGGACCTGCCTCAGAGTCAGGACCTGCCTCCGAGTCAGGACCTGTCTCCGAGTCAGGACCTGTCTCCGAGTCAGGACCTGTCTCCGAGTCAGGACCTGCCTTGAGTTTGGACAGATGTCTGAGTCAGGACCTGTCTCCGAGTCAGGACCTGTCTCAGAGTCAGGATCTGTCTCAGAGTCAGGATCTGTCTCAGAGTCAGGATCTGTCTCAGAGTCAGGACCTGTCTCAAACCTGGACTAGATTATTCTGCTCTAATAGCAGAATATTTATAACCATGTTTGGGATTTGTGAAACCTTTTTCTGATTTGTGAAAACTCAATAAAGGTCAATTTTCACCATTTTTTTGGCATCTGGATCTCCATAGATCTACTCTAATTAAAAAACTACAACTCCTAGACTCTTCAAACCTGGAATAGATTATTCTCCTCTTCAAGCTGGATACTTAAAACCATGTTTGGGTTTTGTGAAACATTTTTCTGATTTGTGAAAACTCAGTAAAATTCGAATTTCACCATTTTTTTCATTTGGATCATCATAGACCTGCTCTAATTAAAAAACTACTGCAGCTAGACACTTCAAATCTGGACTAGATTATTCTTCTCTAATAGCAGAATATTTAGAATCATGTTTGGGATTTGTGAAATTTTTTTCTGATTTGTGAAAACTCAAGAAAGTTCTATTTTTAACTATTTTTGGCATCTGGATCACACTAAAACTGCTGTAATTAAAAAACTACAACTCCTCGACCCTTCAAACCTGGACTAGATTATTCTGCTCTAATAGCAGAATATTTATAACCATATTTGGGATTTGTGAAACCTTTTTCTGATTTGTGAAAACTCAAGAAAGTTAGGGCAGAATAATCTATTACACGTTTGAAGAGGCTAGGAATTGTAGTTTTTTAAATTAGAGCAGTTGTAGTAATGAAAGAGGTGCCAAAAATGGTGAAAATCTAACTTTATTGAGTTTTCACA
>NW_006800057.1:699174-706065 GCF_000485575.1 Poecilia formosa | reverse complement strand
TGTGAAAACTCAATAAAGTTAGATTTTCACCATTTTTGGCACCTCTTTCATTACTACAACTGCTCTAATTTAAAAAACTACAATTCCTAGACTCTTCAAACGTGTAATAGATTATTCTGCTCTAACTTTCTTGAGTTTTCACAAATCAGAAAAAGGTTTCACAAATCCCAAATATGGTTATAAATATTCTGCTATTAGAGCAGAATAATCTAGTCCAGGTTTGAAGGGTCGAGGAGTTGTAGTTTTTTAATTACAGCAGTTTTAGTGTGATCCAGATGCCAAAAATAGTTAAAAATAGAACTTTCTTGAGTTTTCACAAATCAGAAAAAGGTTTCACAAATCCCAAACATGATTCTAAATATTCTGCTTGAAGGGGAGAATAATCTATTCCAGGTTTGAAGAGTCTATGAGTTGTAGTTTTTTAATTAGAGCAGTTCTAGTAATGAAAGAGGTGCCAAAAATAATGATTATCAAACTTTATTGAGTTTTCACAAATCAGCAAGAGGTTTCACAAATCCCAAACATGGTTATAAATATTCTGCTATTAGAGCAGAATAATCTAGTCCAGGTTTGAAGAGTCTATGAGTTGTAGTTTTTTAATTACAGCAGTTTTAGTGTGATCCAGATGCCAAAAAATAGTGATTATTGAACTTTATTGAGTTTTCACAAATCACTAACATGGTTTTAAGTATTCTGCTTTTAGAGCAGAATAATCTATTCCAGGTTTGAAGAGTCTAGGAGTTGTAGTTTTTTAATTAGAGCAGTTGTAGTAATGAAAGAGGTGCCAAAAATGGTGAAAATCTAACTGTATTGAGTTTTCAGTAGTTTTTAAACTAGAGTTGATTAAAGATGCGGAAAGTAGTGAAAAATTAAGTGGAATCACCCTTTAGCTATTGGAAGCTGGAATTGGAAACCAGCTTCAGCTTCATGTATTTCAAGCTGACAAAGTTAGGTATAATGATTAATTGTGATTAATCATACCACTAATGTGATTAATCTGATTTTTTTTCCCCATTGATTGACAGCACTAGTATTAAAATACTTTAACTCTTTGGATGTTGATCAAATTGCTATATTTGCTTTTTGCTGTTTGATGTAGACAAAATTTATATGAGAAAATTTACAGGCCACTGTAAAGTATTCACAGCACTTCACTTTTTCTAATGTTATGTTACAACCTTATTCCAAGTTGTATTAAATTCATTTATTTCCCCAAAAATCTACACATACATACCCATTGGAATTTTTTGGAGTGTTTTGCATCTGTATTAAAAATAGAAAACCAAGACATCACATTTACATAGCTGAGTGAAGTTGCCCCTCCCCCCCCACCTTCTTCAAATCAGACAAAATATTTACATAAGTATAGACAGCCTTTGCTTAATACTTTGTTGACCTGCCTTCAAAGCAATTCCAGCCTCTGGTCTTTTGAACATGATGCCTTCAGCTTTCCTCTCCTGTCTTTCAACAGTTTGACCCATTCTTCTTTGCAGTTCTTCTCCAGCTCCATCAGGCTGGATGGATATGTCACTCAGCCATTTTCAGATCTCTCCAAAGATGTTCAATCAAATTAAGTGGTTCTGAAAAACCTTTCATATTTGGCCATGTGCTTTGGGTTGTTGTCTGACTGTTAAATGAACTGTAGCTCCAGTCTTTGATCAAGATGCTTTGGAGCAACTCTCCATCCAAGATGTCTCTGGACATTGCTGCATACATTTAGATGATATTGGCTTGGTTACCTCCAAACATGTCGCCTGGCCTTCACAACAAAGAGTCCAATCTTTGTCTCATCGGGCTGGAGAATCTTGTTTCTCCTGGTCTGAGAGTCCTTGAGGTACGGAGCTTTCGCAGTCACCACATGACTGGAGTGGCACTGAGCTGCCCAATGCTGCTTGCATCTTCAATTTTCCTGGGGTTTGGAACAATTTAACTTCAGGAAGTCTGTGCTATGGTTGTAGCAATGGGTGAAAATTTGCATAATTTGTCTCAAAATGTTTGACAAGAAGGAATAAAGAATAACTTTTATTCACGTATCATATCTAAAATTGTGAGTTCCAAACAATCCATAACTTAATTTAAATTTCTGGCCAACTTTCACACAAGTCTTTTGTGAAATGTACTTCAGACTTGTGTAAAATTAAACCCACTGATAATAATTTGTGCTCCGACTATTGGCAAATTTATGCTTACGCCAAAATAACACCTTATCATCTTCCCTCCAGGTTTGAGAAGCTGTACACTGTGATCAACATCTTGCTGGTCAACCTGGTGGCGTCCTCCCTGATCTTCATGAGCAGCCTTCCCATTGTGGCCGCCTACATGCAGATGTCTGACTGGATTTTTGGCTCAGCTATGTGCAAGATCGTCTTCAGTGCCTATTACCTGGGTTTTTACAGTTCTGTTTTCTTTTTAACTCTGCTAACATTTGACCGTTACCTTGCTTTTGTACATTTTATGCCAGTAGTACATGTAAGGAGTCGACGCAATGCTATCATATCTTGTGCAGTGGTGTGGGTGATCAGTGGTTTGGCTTGTGTCCTGCCAATGATCCTTCATGGTGCCTATGAGAAGGACAAAAAAATTCACTGTGAGGAATTTGCTTACATTCCTGATATGAATGTAGAGAAACTCAAGAAATTTCGATTTCATATTCAGCTTTTTGTCTTTTTGATCCTCCCTCTGGCTATTATTATATTTTGTTATGTTAGGATTGTGGTCACCATTAAAAAATCGCAATCAGGTTCTAAATTCCATGCAGTTAGGGTGATATTTATGATCGTAGTGTTGTTCTTCATCTGCTGGATCCCTTTTAACATTGTAGAACTCCTTCATTATAAATTAGAGTCTGTTTTGAGCTGTGAAGGTAAAAGGAAACTCGGTTACGCTCTTCATGTCACCCGCAACATGGCTTACATTTACTTCTGCATCAGTCCAATGTTTTATACATTTGTAGGAAAAAAATTTCAGAACCATTTCAAACAGCTGCTGGTGAAATGTTTCCCAAGATTACAGGATCATATTTCTTTCAATGCAAACAACACAACAAGAACTCAGCCTTAAGAAGTGAGTTTATCTCTGTGAGTTTGTCGTTATTCACCCCGAGTCAAACCAAATGCAGTACCTTGCAACTGCATTCATGCTTTTTAAACTTCAGCACAATTTTTCATACTACAACCACAAACGTCACTTTGATCTAATGTATTGTCATCATACTGAAAAATAATTGAGGATATTGATACTATTTAACATCAAGCATCAACAGCTAAACCCACAAATGCTGCCTTTTCAATCGTTTCATCCGGCTCTTACAGTAGACCTTGAGTTAGTATTTATAATTTCTAATTATGCTGAAAGGACACTGAGAATTAATCAGAGCAGCAGGAAAAGAGACCAAAGGTACCTCTGGACAGGCTGCATAGATCCATGATTTATTTACAGGTCTACTGTTTGCCATGCAGTTCACAAACCTTGCTCTTATGGGAGAGTGGCAAGATGGATGACTTTTAAAAGGAAGCTCGCACTGGAAGAAAAGAAAAGTAAAAGCTGAGTAATTTTTGGAATGAGTTTAAAGGCAGAGGAAACACGTCTGAGCTGAATGGGTGTTACTGAGAATCTGTGATTAAATGCAAAAGAATTTTAAAAAGTAACTGTCATTGGGCCCTTTGTTGTCATAGGGAACAGATGTCTGTCGCATCTCTTCCCCATGTTATACACAGGAGCATATTTGGATTGGGTCTTTAGATGGGAAGCTTACAGTCTGCTGTAACTCCTGTTCAAACCTGATGAAGACAACAAACTCCAGGGTCATTTTTAATAACTGCTGGAGTTCACATGCTTACTTTGTGTCATACAGTAATGACTTTATTCATTAATATAATCTTATGAATCTTGGTGTTTTGGTTTTCATGTGTTGTTTAGGGTGCTATGTTCAGTGACATAACAATCAGCAAAAAGATCTAACAGAAATCAGCAACAACAAAAGCTTAAGCAGCAACAAACTGATATATTACATCTTGGTTGTGCTTTGTATATAAACCCACTTTATTATCATTGATGAAAAAATGTTGCATCTGTATTATAATGAAATTAACATTTAAATTATTTACAGGCATCCAGCAATAGTTATATTCTGTTTTTGTTTTTTTCTGTCTACCGTGTGCTGAACAACTTGTATCATGACATTCTATAATGTTTGTTTTTTTCTTTTGGTATGCAGTGTATCGTAAATGAAGATGTACATAAATCATAAACGTTCCTATTGCCCCTAAGCTATTAATATGTATGGATATAATTTGTTCATTTATTTTTGCTCCTGATATTAAATAAATATGTTTAAAACAGTCTTTTATCATGACTTGTTTTCTTAACCGTAATATTACTGGGGATTCCAGGAGAAATTAGCTTCAGTCATGGTCTTTTTTTAATGCAAAAAGAAAAAAAAATGTAGAAATCAGAAAATGACGAAGATGAGGAGAACCAAATGGAGGAAGAGGACAGAGTTGGTCAGGAGCTGGTGTTTTGCTGCTGCTGCCTTCAGCTTCATAAATGAAACGATGAATGACGTGTACCTCTGGTCGGACTGTGTGATCCGGCTAGTTCTGTAGCTCTGTGTCCGGTCTGGTAACAACTGTTTGGTCTGTCTGGTCTTTGTCCGGCGTCGGTCTGTGATTTCACATTCAGTACATGTGTCCTGATGGTCTGTGCTACCCAGTGGCAGTAGCAAAAGATCCGCAACCATCTAAATGAGCTCCCAGCGCTGCCTATCTCTGATGCTTTTCCTAGCGGCTGTAGCTCTGTGTGCGGTCCGGTGACAGCTGTTGGTTCGGTGTTGGTCCGTGGTTTCACATTCAGTACCGGCGGCATTAGCAATAGCTCTTTTAACATTTAAAAGAGCTCCCAGCACTGTCTGTCTCTGATATTTCTTCTAGCGTTTTTCACTTGCTAGCCACTGTTGGGGTTTAGGCACCTTAAGAAAGGTCGGCAGTGCATTTGTTTTTAGCTCGTTAAGGTAACGATCACCTGTTAGACCCTTCCACTTTGGCTCATACAAATCTGTCTTCTGGAGAGAAATGTTGAGGTCACAAATAGAACTTTTGGAAGTTGTGTTCAGCTCTCTCCCACTGTGCTCTAATTTTCTTCTCATATGGAAAGTGAACCAGACTCACCACTCGCTGTTTGTTTTTTTAATAACAGCCAACACTGACACAGTGTGGCTTATCTAAAATTAGAGTTAAACCAAACACAACATGATAAACAACAACTCAGGTAAAGTTAGCCTTCCGGTGGTCACTCTGTAGATTCCAGTATAGAACAGACCACAACGTGTCATCAACAGATGACGACCTCCATGGGTGAAAAATATAACAAATGGTATACATTTTTTGAAGTAATCATGAGTTTTGTCATATCACAAGCAGCAATTTTTTAGATAAAAGGAAAATTACATTATATTTTTGCCAAAATGTCCTACCAATCATAGATCCCTTTAAGGGAAGTAATGCACAATTGGTGGAATGAGTCTGAGTCTTGTTGCGACTTTTTCGGTCTGCTCTCGCTGAAGGTGGAACGGCAGTCGGATAGCTAACCACCAGAGGTTTCACTACTCCTCGTCTCTCTTTCCTACCAAAGGAAATACAATACAAAACTAAAGCCTTGGGGTTGGATGATGGACCTTACAGGAATGTGAAGCAGTACTGTGCTATGCTGCTAACCCAGTTCATTTGATATCAGACCTCAAGTGTTAATGCAATAGAGAAACAAAGGACTTTGATAATGGGGATTGGCTAAATGAGGTATAATATGTTGTTTTGGACAAAAACACTCAAATAATATCACTGGGGTAAAAAAAAACTAACTCTTTTGCTGTTAATCAAGATTGGTTTGGATACATTTTTTGCCTTACTGGATGAAATTATTCGACAAAGTGAAAGAACTGTCTGTGCAGAGCCTTACATCCTCCGAGTACAAAATTCATGCAAAGATTCTGAAGGCTGAAGTTAATTATATTTTTTCATGTTGCAACAATTGTAAAAAGTCTTTGAGTTGCAACTACACACAACTTCCTTTAGCCCTTTCTTTCACAATGTTATACCAGGTCTTTGAATTCAATTGTTTATGGGTAAATGTTGTATTTCTAAACTGGAAAACTAGCAGCCTGATAAATTATGACTCCCATTTTTTTAAAAGTAGATTGTTGGGTGTGTAAGGGTTATTTTGTAGCTGTAGACACCATTTTGCATGAAAAGAACCAGTATGTTTTCAACATGATCATCAAAACCAAAATTATTGTGGTAAACTCAAATCCTTACAGCCTGCATCAACAGATATTCCCTGGAACTTGGAGATGCATATTTGTACTTAATTTTCATGCACAGACAGCAATCTTTTCCAGCATGAACTCAAATATCTGATGCCACATCTATTATTAGACTCCACATTATTCAAACTCCTAGCACACGAGATATAAATTAACTTTCATTTTCCAGCCTGTTTCTTCTGACTGGAAATTATATGAACATTTTGGAGTCTCGACTTGCATATGATTGGGAATCTGTGGAGGGAGTGGAATATTGGGGTGACGAGTTCCAATAAAAACGTTGGAGCTCATCACTAAATGTAAATTGTTAAAGGGTTATTAAAAGAGCTGGGATTCCAATAAAGATTACACCGAATAAGGCAAGTCCTGAGAAGCCAGCTCAATGGCAAGAACAAGATCCGTGTGATAAACAGCTATGCCTTACCAGTAATCAGATAATATGCAGGAATAATTAGCTGGCCAAAGGAGGAGATAAAGATTGCGGATGTTAAGACTCGGAAGCTACTAACCATGCATGGAGGGTTCCCCCCGAAATCCAGCACCCTGAGACTGTACACAAGCCGTAAGGAAGGAGG
>NW_006800057.1:687207-698125 GCF_000485575.1 Poecilia formosa | reverse complement strand
AGCAGTGGCTAAAACAGATCCCAGGAACAACATCAGACATCTCAGTCCAGAAATGTGCAGTTCTAGGCACAGCCAAGATACTGGGCAGAACCCTCAAGCTCCCAGGCCTCTGGTAGAGGACCCGAGCTCAGAGGATGAAAGAGAGAGAGAGAGAGAGAGAGAGAGAGACCACCCGTGGAGGGTGAGAAGGGAATTTTTTTATTTTTTTTATATATATAATGTCCATACATACCAGTAAAATAACAATCTTATTTTATTTTTCTTAGATTTATTGTCAGGTATGCCAATCCTTTTGTTTCTTGATCTTTATGAGCTGCACAGCACAGCTTCTACAACAAATGTGTATAAAATTTTATGTTTTTTTTGGGATTAACAGAATATCAACAATTTCCCAATGGTGGTGTTTCCATTAAATAAGAATTACAGTCAAAATCACACGTGAATAAGTTCATTCATGAGATAAGTCATCAAAAAAATGTACCGTGGCAAGATCCAATTACTTCCTGCTGTCTTCTTTGTTGTTTTCACAATTAGTAATATATATTTGTGGGCAGGTTGCCTTCTTGCAATTGCTTTCCTACTAGCCGGCTAAAATGACCTGAAAAAGTTAAATATATCCTTTTTTTGCTAACTTGGTACCTGACCCAGGTGTACATTTTGAAAATTGCATTTAATTTGGGTTTTAAACACTTTATTTAACACGTTGCTGATATCTGTTTAGCCTGGGACAATCCCAGAAAAGGTGATAGTGGTTTGCCTCTGTCGAGCCACATTGCCTCCAGCACTCTGATTTTGCTTCCCTATGCTTCCCTTGATAGGGAATCTTGAAATATATTAGAATATTTTTCCAACAGTGCTCCTACTACTCTAGTTGGTAGAGGACCAGTGAAAGCAGCATATACTCTGCCCATCCTCTTCTGAAATTTCTATTCCAAATTCACACTCTCATCTTTCTTTAATGTGAAACGTATAACCTAGAAAATGGGCTCAAGGAAATCCATTGGAGAAAAAAAATAACATGGTCATATCTTAGGAGAGAGAATACATCTATTTTTAAGATTTATAAGGACGAACAAAATCAAAGAAAAAAAAAAAGTATTCTTTGTAAATATATTTGTGAAGGAATACTTATGAAAAAAATATAAAGGTGAAGAAAATAATTCATATCGTAATAATATGCCAGGGATACATTAGAATAGTTAAAGAAAGAAATTATCTTTTGATCATATCTTGAGTAAAGATTTTATGTTTTTACTTGCTACATTAAATGGCAAATTAAAATGTTGCTAAATTATTTATTGCTGGAGTAATTCATTTATTAGGCAATTTATTTCTGAATATATGTTTGGTAATGGCAGGATTGGTCCTTCATACAAAATGCCTCAGAGGATTTTTCATGAAAGCTGATCTCTCTGAAGCNTTGGTATTTCTGTTCTGGTAAAGCTGAAAGGACACTCTTTACCTTAGGCGAGCCAGTGACAGTTTTCTGTTTTTTTTGCACAGTTCTGTATAATTTCCCAAGCTTTGAACATGTCAAAAAGAATTGTTCAGTCCATCACCTGAAAAGGGAATGTGGCACACCTGCAACCCTAACAAGACAAAGATCAGTTTAAACTGACAGGCCAACAGGAAGACCAATAATCAGAGTAACAGAAAAAGAGACCCATGGTACCTCTGGATGAGCTGCAGAGATCCACAATTTGTTCACAGGTCTACTATTTGCCATGCAGTTAACAAACCTTGCTCCTATGGGAGAGTTTCAAGATGGATGACAGTTACAAGGAATCTCAAAGATTAATTTATCCAAAAAGTCATGTAGGAGACAAAACAAATAAATGGATTAATGTGAATGAAATCAAATTTTTTGACCTACATTAAAAATTGCTATGTGAGGTGGATAGGAACATGGATGATTTAACAAGCAGTCTCTCAGTAAAGATGTGCTGGACGGGACCCAACACACTAGATACCCAAGTTCAGTTCTTGAGATCCACCATCCTGCAGCTCTCAGACACGTCACATGTCCAACACACCTGAATCAAATCAGTGGCTCATTACCAGGCCTCTACAGAGCTGAATGGCTGCTGATGAGGGAGTTCAGTCATTTGATGGAGGTGTGTTGGACCAGGGATGTATTTCAAAGTTTGCTAGATGTTGATCATGGACTTGGGGCCCTCTGTTGCCATGTTCCCCATGTTACACACAGGAACATCTTTGGATCGGGTCTTTGGGAAGCTTACAGTCTGCTGTAACTCCTGTTCAAACCTGATCAAGACAACAAACTCCAGAATATATGCCAATAACTGTTGGAGTTAACATGCTTACTTTGTAACATTACCAAGTACTAAGTAATGACTTAATTCATTAATATAATATTATGAATGTAGGTGTTTTGGTTTTCATGTGTTGCTTAGAGTGTTTTAAGTGACAGTATAACAGTCACAAAAAAACTATTAGAAATCAGCAACAAAAAAGCTTAAACAGGAACAAACTGGTGTATGATGTTACTTGTTTTCTATGTTCAAACTTTATGTAATATCAGTGGTACAAATGTCTGTCGCATCTGAATTATAATAAAATTCACAGCAAAATCCTTTATAAGCAGACAACTATAATTTATCCCCTTGTATTATTTAACAGGCTTGAAATTATTAACAAAAAGTAGATACCACTAGAATTCTTGAAAACAGGATGCTTCTGTTTTTTTCTTTTTTTTTCTGTTTTTGTGTAATTATATCATCCTGTTGCATTGTATAGTTGTTGTTGTTTTTTTTGTTTTTTTTTTTTTTTGCTTGGCATGCTGTGTATAGTAATTGAAGATGTAATTAAATCAGAAATTGGCCTGACATTATGCAAAGCCATTAATATATAAGAATATAATTCATGTTCATGTACATTTTTGACCTGTACATTAAATGGATGTCTTCAAAATTATCTTTATTATGACTTGCTTTCTTTTTAGTAACAATACTGGGGATTCCAGGAGAAATGTATGCTAGCCATCAGATGCTGCACGAACATAAACAAACAAAAAAAAAACAAACAAACAAATGCAATAGAAAATGCTGCAAACAATTTTTTTTTGCAATAACAGAAAATAGAAGCAAAATCCTTCAGTCAGCAAAACAAATGCGAACCAATCATGCTGCACCCACAAACAATACACTGCATTCACAAATAAAATGCTGTAATCACAAAATAAAATTGTCCTCAGATTTTCCTTAAATCCAAATGCTCAAAATACCAACTGAAATGGGAGTGACTGGTCCCCCGTGTTTTACCTCGTGGTCCCTTTGAGTCCCCTTCACTAGAGTCCCAAGACACCTCAGAAGAAACGTCTTCTCCTGGTCCTGAGATTTTTAAATTGTTGACTAAAATGAACGACCAAGTCCTGCTGGTCACTTCTTTTCTTAGTGTTCACAAAGCAGATTTTACTTCATCACAACCACCTGGCTGGGATTACAAGCAACCTCCACTCTCTGTATCAGAGGTCTGAGGCCGGGCTCCAGGCTGTAGTTTTACACCTGCCTTCCTCTAGAATGCGTATGGTCCCCCAGCAGTACCAAACAGGACAGTACCTGTCCGGATCACGAAAAGAATATTAACAAAAAACAGAAATACTAAATGCAGCAGTCTAAAATCAAATCTCAGTCTCATCCTCTGTCTAATTCATGAAATACTTGCCACCAAGTTACTTAAACTGACTGAGCTAATTGTAGCATCACTATCAGCAAAAGGACTATTAATGAATTTAACACTGAACAGAATATTGATGTTATGTTGCGAACAGGAACATGGTTAGATGACAATGAATCACTTGTACCTAATTTCAATTTAAGTGAGAATACCAAACATAAAAGAGGAAGAGGGGTTACTACAAGATATCATGATTCACTAAACCGTAAAAAGTTATTTCAAGACCAGTTTGACTCTTTTGAATATTTAAGAATTGAGGTAAAAACCGATAAACTCTGACATTAACCCTTTCCAAAACCTCAAAATATGTAGAACATTTCTATCCTGACTAATCATCTTATCTTCTATGTGCATTGATTATGATTGTTTAATAATTGTGGGAGATTTCAACAAACGTGTTGACAAGCTCGAAGACAGAGGGGCAAAAAAGCTGCGTGATATTCTTGAAAACTTTGGTCTGTCTCAACATGACAAACAAACAACATACAATCGATGACACGGTTACTGAGCTGGTTATCAGTGAACATTTCTGAGGTCTCTGTAACTGATGTCGCCCTGTCGGATCTTTTCTCTGTTTTCTTTGAAAGTAGTTTCTCTGTTGACTCACGTAGTAAAACAAATACTATTACAAAATGTTCTTCCACAGACAACGCAGCAGAAACATAAGATCTGATCTACTCTGACACCTCGCCTCTATGTTGCAACCTTGTAGATGAGTTAAGTAGATAACTTCCACTCTACAATTTCAGATATCATTGATTTCACACTTCTGTTAAAGTGAAGGTCGTGTCTGGCAGGAACAAGTCTTCATGGAGCCATGAACAAACAGATAGATTTGCTAGAAACCTTTGTCATAGGGCTGAATGTGAATGGCATAAAACTCGACTTCACGTTTATTAGGAAATCTTCAAAGAAAGACTCTGTAGCGATCACTCAACACTAAAACATGCAAGGGAAACGTTCTTTGTGGCAGTCATAAACTAAAACATTAATGCTCACAACTGACAGGATCAAAAACCCTCCTGTGACTCAACCACCTGAACTCCTTTCCAACACAGAATCCAATGAATTTGCCTCTTCTTTGAAGAATAAAACAAACAAACAAAAATAAAATAGAGGATTAAGCTGAACATCCTCACTAAAGCCAATATCAATGCTGTGTCCAAGCATAACAAATAGAGAAAAAATTTGACTCAATTTCAAATACTCAACTATAAAAGCCTGGAATAAATTCTAAATCAGTTAAATTCACATTCATGCCCTCTTGATATCCATTTTATTTAAGAAGTAACAGAAAAACCCTATAAATTCTAGACTCTAACAGGTAAAAATAGTGCACAAAAATCTGTGTAGGACGGCAAAGTCCTAGCGCAAAAATTTGCGTGACAGGTGGACGGAGCCTGGTGCTGCAAGGTTGGAGACCTTGTCCTGTTAGGCGACGGGGCCTGGATAATACCCGTGTTAAATGAACGGCGGAGTCCGGCGACGACAGCCGCTTAAATTCCTTAACTAAAGTATGTTTTTATCTTTTTTTTAAATCTTTTTTTTCCACAAATCTCTTTCTCTTTCTTGCTGTTTATTCAGTGTCACATGCCATTTTTATTTTGTTTTTTAATTATGTAAAGCATCTTGAAATGTCTTGCTGCTGAAATGTGCTATACAAATAAAATTTGATTGATTGATTGAAGAAAACGGATATATGATCTGATCCAAAATAGTAAACTCATTGCTTTCATCAGGTGTTTTCCCCCAGGCTTTAAAAACAACAGTTATCAAACCATTGATTAAAAAGAACAATTTGGAAAAATCACTCCAGCAGAATTACAGGCCGACCTCTGACCTCCAATTCATCAGCAAAATTATTGAAAAAGCTGTGTTTAAACAATTAGCCAACCGTTTTGATGTCTTCCCATGGTTTCCGTGGTTACTACAGTACAGAGACTGCCTTCGTCAAAGTGTTCAATGACATAAAACGCAGACTGTGGAAGAACCACAGTGCTGGTTCTGTTGGACCTCAGTGTTGACTATGACATATTACTGAAATGACTGGAGAGTTGGGTAGGACTCTCTGGTCCAGGACCCATCTGGTTCGAATCTTACATAAAGAACGGAGATTTCTTTGTTTCACGAGGAAACTTCTTGTCAAACTGGACAGAAGTCGCATATGGGGTACCCCAAGGTTCAATCCTAGGACTCCTTTTATTTAACGTCTTTGTGCTCCGGCCTTGTGTGTTTCTGTCCTCTTGTTGACAGCAGATGAAGGCAAATGGCTGCTCTGAGTTGAACTGGCTTGAAATTAAGGTGAAATTCAAGAGAATAACAGAACAAAACAAAAACATTTCTTCCCAGTTCTTTTTCTTTAAAGACAAACATGTTATGATCACTGGCATCCTTACCTCCCTCATCTAATTTCACCTCTGCTTTTGAGCAAACATGTCTTCACCTGCACCTGTTCTAACTGCGTTGCTGAACCTGTTTGACCAAATTGTGTTGAGATCCATGAACTTCATTTGCTTTGAGAACTCTGTTAACTGTGTGAAGAGACACACCCTGAAGTGCCTCGGCTGATCAAGGAGAATTAAAGGAATATTGTAACGATTTTGTGTTTTTGTTCTGCTGGTGTCCATATGGTTATGTGTATTTGTTGTATGTTACATTGTGCTCTTTGTTGTTACGTGTATAAAGTTATGGGCTTCCCCTGTCTGACTCTGCTGACTCCCACTCACATGTGAGTGACTTGTCATGTGGGCGTGGGATCAGAGGAGCGGCAGGACAGGACTGGAAGAAGAGGAAGTTTGGGGAGCGTAACGGTTAGTTGGAGGTTTGGCGGGACTACATCTGTGGTGTGTTGGCGTCGTTACAATATATTTCTTGTTTCTTGTTTTTAATTTTCACTACATATAAAAAGCTGATTTTCAAGTTCCATCTGACAACATGTATTCTGCTTTTGACAGATTTTACACAAAGATGACTCAGACAAACATCAGCTATGTTACCAGCAAAGTCCCGGGTGTTGAACCGTGTTCCAGGGATGATGATAACAAACTGGGAGCATATCTGTCTTACATTTACTACTTCATGTTTGTCTTCAGTGTTTTCACCAACCTGCTGGTTCTGGTTATCATCCACCGGTGAGTAAACTGAGTCGTTAGAGCCTAGGAATTTAAATATGAAATAATCTGATTGTTATTAATTGTAGAAACCTATAAGGAATTCACATTCACATGTAAAATCCAGAGTAATTTTTTTATGTCGTGGTTAAAAAATACCTATAATTTTTTTTTTCTCTCTGTGTGACCTTAAATCAGTTTTATGTCAGTTAGGGTTACCAAATGTATGTCTAGCTGCTAAGTGATGGATTAAATTTACAGATTATCCAGCATTTTGGAAAATCTGTAAAGTGAAAACTTTTATTTTCTTTTGGAATTCCTAATAATAAATAATAACAATCCAGTTTTGGAGTAGGAGTAGATGTTAACTTCTCTGGACAATACATGCTTTTCACTACGGTTGCTGCTTCCTCTTATGTTCTGTTCTGTGTGTTGCAGAGGCACAAAAAACTGTTAAAAATGTACAGATGAGTTGGTAATGACCGATAGGCTGGGATCCAAGACTGTGCATCACAGATACTGTCACCAAGCCAGCCTGAGTTAATAGCTAAGTCCTGCTGGAGTATTGATACAGAGAACTATCCTGAGTAGATCTGCACTTGCTAAGGGACCTGAGCTATCAGCAGCATTTTCAGCTGAAACGTTTCTAATAGCTTGGCTTGTAATATTACAAAAATACATAATTCCTTATGATAAAAGCCAAATTTGATGATTCCTGCAAACACCATTCTCCACAAAT
The DNA here is from genome assembly GCF_000485575.1 of Poecilia formosa. NCBI lineage: Eukaryota > Metazoa > Chordata > Actinopteri > Cyprinodontiformes > Poeciliidae > Poecilia > Poecilia formosa. The sequence goes on along the minus strand of NW_006800057.1, from coordinate 690,580 downwards.
ATGCTCTCCCAACCACAACTTGGCCTGATGATGCCTTCGATCGACTGCAGACTGCTTTGATAAAACTAACTGTAATATTTTGAAGCTNATCTGTCTTACATTTACTACTTCATGTTTGTCTTCAGTGTTATCACCAACCTGCTGGTTCTGGTTGTCATCCACCGGTGAGTAAACCACCAAATTAAATCGAGTTGAACGTGAGGCATCCATAAATGTTGAAATTATTTTGTCAGACACTACTGTAAAACCTTACAAATTCTTTTTTTTATTTAGCTACATCTAATATCTAAGAAAATTTTAGAAATGTTAACGTCCAATATAGACAGCCTGACAAAATATAAAATGCAGTTTTTAAAATAGAAGAAATTAAGTGAATTTTAGATCTTCCTGTTTGACTTACAAATCACAAAACATAGCTTTCAGTTTAAATAAGTTTTTATTTTTTATTTTGAACAGAACCACCTAGTTTTTTCAGCTTTTGTGGTGCAGAGAGCAGCTTGATTCCTTCAGGGTACACAAGATTCATAGGAAATATGAGCTACTTTTCAGTAATGCTGCTGCACCCGAAGTAGTAAAACTGAAACACAGTTTTTACCAAAATGTGAACATCTGAGTATTTATTTTCTGAAGCCAAAGGTAAACGATGTGCAGTTTCTGATTCAAACAGATGAGTATTGAACTGAACAAATGCAACAGCTTGATTAAAAAAAAAAGCTTTGCTACATTTTTAACACTGCAACAACAGCATGGCTTTTTAAATACATGTGCAGAGTTTCAATATTGTAATTTAGGATGTCTTGTTTACAAAGTAAATATATTTTTTAGATATCTTTTATCTCATTATTTCTGACCTGATTATGCAAATATCAAGACATTTATATTGAGCATAGATATAATTTTGCTTTTTGGGTGTTAATGAAATAAATGTCATATTAGCTTCTTCCTTATTTGTACAGGAAAAACTTTGATGAAATTTAGAGTGGAGTCTCACTGGAGCCCACATGTGATTGAACCTCAATCTCATTTCCACCAAGAAATCTTCTTACATGATTCTGTGTGGAAGCATGATGGCTCCCTTTAAGAAGAGGTTTCCAAACAATCATCACAACCGTTTTAGGAGTGGATGAATCAGACCCCACTCACAAGCTAATTGGAAAAAGGGCGTTGCTTAAAGATTAGACTGAGTGGCAGAAATGGCTCTAAATTACAAAAATCATATACTGGAAACACCATCAGCAGCAAATGAGCAAATAATATTACGATACAACGGACTGAAGATTATGACTTACACTGGTCTGTTGTCATTAAGAAAACATTAATGAAAACAGTTTTCAGCCAGCAGCATCCTGCAAAAATATGTTCGCTGAACAGTCCAGCATTAAACATGCTGTGTAAGAAGAAACAAAAAATGATTTTGTTCTATATGACATGAAATCAGCCCAACCTTTTCTTTTTTTGATTACCAAAATTATTTCTTGTTTCTAAATACCAGAATATTCAGTGATCTATTTCTTTAGAAAATTGATTTATTTATTCAAATTCAGTGATTTTTCTTGCCAACAGCCATCACTACCTTCAATAACTCTTTGAAGTATCTGAATTAATGAGCTACAAAAACCATTAACATTTTTAAATTTGGGATTAATAAAGTATTTTTGAATTGAATTTGAATTGTAAACACATGCTGAACTTATTAGACCTGTGAATTCCCAGGTGATAAGCCATTGTGGTAACAATTTATTTGACGGGATGTGAATAAGACTGACATGATCCTGTCATGAACATGACTTTACACCAGTTATGAACATGAATGAGTCTTCATGAATATTTGTGACTGCTGTCATTAAGTGTCATTTGGTAAATAATTACTCTTTTAAATGCAAAGTTGACATTGTTTAAAATGTCTGTTATAACAACTAGACAGTGGCGCAAAAAGTGGGCATGCAACTCATAGGGGCGCTGCACCAGAGGGGGCGTCAAAAACCTGTCTGGAGGGGGCGGCGCCTGATGATGTGTTCGCATCCACTTGAGCACCCTTACGCTCCTTCACCTCGCGCCCATAACGGGGTAAATGTAGCAAGTTTTACCTTTCATGTAGCTTCCTTCGAGGGGGGGGGGGGGGTAATGACATTAATGACACTTCTAATGACATTAGAAGTGTCATTACTCTTACTTTACTGAATGATACTTCATGACAATAGTCATAAATGTTCATGAAGACTCCTTCATATTTATGACAGTGTCATGTCCCTCTTATGTACACCCCTTCAAATAAAGAGTTAGCGCCACTGTTTTGTAAAGGTCCTGTGTATACCATGGTTTTACAAAGGAAATGTTAAGTTTTCCATTATACCATTCCTATTATTTAAAGTAATGTAATAGTAGAGAAAGTTGTAGAAGCAGTTCAGTTTTCTCCAGTTGTAAAGAGCAGTTTAGCTCTACCCTTGCCTCTCAGTTTTTTATTTTATTTTTTATAAATCTTTGTAAGCTCATAGTGTGGAAGCTAAAAGACTGCTAAGAAAGAACTGTTAGCATGCTAGGAGGCATATGATCAGTCCAGGCTAGATAATGACTATTGTTAAAGTTTGCAATGCTGGGAAAACCCATGTTGGGCCTCCATTTATAGAAAGGAAATGATTGGGCCTCATGTCCCAGGATGCTTTGCGCTAGAGGCTATCACTGGTAGCGTCAATACGAAAGCTCAGTATGACTGAGCTTACAGATAAGACTAGTCTTTAGTCTAGTCTTTGACAGAGACAGGTTCATGAACCATCTCTGCTCATTCTGTTGGAATGATGAAGGACTTTTAAAACCTTCAAAGTGGCATTCTAAAGATCCGTCGGGCCGAAGCTGAGACTTGGAAAACCCCTGCCATGTCCAGCATACTGCAGAAGCTTGTTGGAGAGGCTACTGCCCTAAGTTGACTCCAGGGTCCAAAAGAGCCATCCAGCTGCTCCAGCGAATTAACTGTTAAGATTGCCCCCCCACAATATTGCTTAAATCTACTTTGACACAAACTTCTACTATTGTCTGGGCTCAGACAGGGTTAGTTGAAAAAGACGATTTAATCAACATACATAACTTTTTATATGCTGGTTTAATCTTAAAAGTAAAAAATAAATGAAATTTCTGGCTAACACTCTCACAAGTCTTATTTGACAAACCTTTCACAGACTTGCATAAAATTAAAGCCACTGATAATAATTTGTGCTCTGACTGTTGGAGAATTTATGCTTACACCAAAATAACACCTTACCATCTTCCCTCCAGGTTTGAGAAGCTGTACACTGTGATCAACATCTTGCTGGTCAACCTGGTGGCGTCCTCCCTGATCTCAATGAGCAGCCTTCCCTTCCAGGCTGTCTACATGCAG
>NW_006800057.1:686042-687047 GCF_000485575.1 Poecilia formosa | reverse complement strand
GTACATGTAAGGAGTCGACGCAATGCTATCATATCTTGTGCAGTGGTGTGGGTGATCAGTGGTTTGGCTTGCATTAGGCCCATGAGCCTCCATGGCACCTATAAACATTTGGGCACGATGCACTGTGAGGAGTTTGCTCAGATTGAAGGTTTGAATGTAGCGATGCTCAAAAGATCTGGGTTTTATATTCAGCTTTTTGTCTTCTTGATCCTCCCTCTGGCTATTATCATATTTTGTTATGCTAGGATTGTGGTCACCATCAAAAAGTCCCGATCAGCTTCTAAATTCCATGCAGTCAGGATGATATTTATGATCGTAGTGTTGTTCTTCATCTGCTGGATCCCTTTTAACATTGTAGAACTCCTTCATTATGAATTAGAGTCTCTTTTGAGCTGTGAAGCTAAAACGAAACTCGGTTATGCTCTTCATGTCACCCGCAACATGGCGTACATTTACTTCTGCATCAGTCCAATGTTTTATACATTTGTAGGAAAGAAATTCCAGAACCATTTTAAAAAGCTGCTGGTGAAATGTTTCCCAAGCTTACGGGATCGTATTTCTTTTAATACAGACTTTACAACAACACACACTTCAAGAACTGAACTTAGTCTTAAGAAGTGAGTTTATCTCTGTGAGTTTGTCGTCATTCACCCTGAGTCAAACCAAATTCAGTACCTTGAAATTACATTCATGCTTTTTAAACTTCAGGCCATCTTTTCATGCTACAACCACAACCCTCACTCTGACCTAATGTATTGTCATCATACTGAAAATTATTTGAGGATATTGATACTATGCTCATGAGTGTGATAGATTCAAGTATCGAGCAGCTAAACCTACAGATGGTGCCTTTTGAATCGTTTCATTCTGTTGTTTCAGTAGACCTTGAGTTGGTATTTCTGTTCTCGTAAAGCTGAAAGGACACTCTTTTCATTGGGAAAGCCAGTGACAATTTTTTGGGTTTTATTTTTTTTTTTTGCAGATTTCTAATAGTTTTAGAAAACA
>NW_006800057.1:663652-686032 GCF_000485575.1 Poecilia formosa | reverse complement strand
TCAGTCATTTGATGGAGGTGTGTTGGACCAGGGATGTATTTCAAAGTTTGCTAGATGTTGATCATGGAATGGGGGCCCTCTGTTGCCATGTTCCCCATGTTACACACAGGAACATCTTTGGATCGGGTCTTTGGGAAGCTTACAGTCTGCTGTAACTCCTGTTCAAAACTGATCGAGACAATAAACTCCAGGAAATATGCCAATAACTGTTGGAGTTAACATGCTTACTTTGTAACATTACCAAGTACTAAGTAATGACTTAATTCCTTAATATAATCTCATGAATGTAGGTGTTTTGGTTTTCATGTGTTGCTTAGTGTGTTTTCTAAAACTATTAGAAATCTGCAAAAAAAAAAAAAAGCTTAAAGAGCAACAAACTGGTGTATGATGTTACTTGTTTTCTATGCTCAAACTTTATGTAATATCAGTGGTACAAATGTCTGTCGCATCTATATTATAATAAAAATCACAGAAAAATCATTTATTAGCAGACAACTGTAATCTATTGCCTTGTATTATTTAACAGACTTGGAATTATTAACAAGGGATGTATTTCAAAGTTTGCTAGATGTTGATCATGGACTTGGCTCCCTTCACACTGGAAGAAAATGAAAGTAAAAGCTGAGTAGTTTGGATGAGTTTACAGGAAACATGACTGAGCTGAACGGTTGTTACTGAGAATCTGTGATTAAATTCAAAATAATTTAAAAAAGTAACTATCATGGGGCCCTCTGTTGCCATGTTCCCCATGTTACACACAGGAGCATATTTGGATTGGGTCTTTAGATGGGAAGCTTACAGTCTGCTGTAACTCCTGTTCAAACCTGATGAAGACAACAAACTCCAGGGTAATTTTCAATAACTGCTGGAGTTAACATGCTTACTTTGTATCATACAGTAATGACTTTATTCATTAATATAATCTTATGAATCTTGGTGTTTTTGTTATCATGTGTTGCTTAGAGTGTTTTGTTAAGTGACAGCAAAGCAATCACAAAAAAATCTATTAGAAATCAGCAACAAATAAAGCTTGAGCAGCAACAAACTGGTGTATCACATCTTGCTTACATACACACACACTTTATGTAATATCAGTGGTACAAATATCTGTTGCATCTGTATCATAATAAAATTCCCATTATATCACAAGTCTTTCAAGAAAAAGAGCTATTGTCTATATTATTAAACAGACTTAAAAATATATTTGTCCAATGATCAGGATGTTTCTGTTTATGTTTTTTTCTGCCTACTGTGTTGAACAACTTGTAACATGGCATTGTATAGTCTGTTTATTTTTTATTTTTTTATTTTGGTATGCCGTGTATAACAAATGAACTTGTACATAAATCAAAAACTAGCCTGACATCACCTATTAATATGTAAATATATAATTTATGTTAATAATTTCATGTAGTTTTACTCTTGTAGATTAAATAAATGTCTTTAAAACATTCCTTTATCATGACTTGTTTTCTTTTTCATATTAACGTGGGGATTCCTGGAGAAAGTAACTTCTACTATTGTGTTGTTCAACTGCAAAAACTGAAACTGAAAAGTAAACATTTTAAAGAAATTAGAGAAGATTTAAAAGTTTAGTGCATTTCTGTACATATTTATTTACGTCTTGTGAACTGATCACATTGACCTGCTTCACAACTCAGCTCCACCTGACAGCTTGCTCTGCCTCTGGTGAACAACCTATTTTGCTGCTTTTGCCTTGGTGTAGCAGAATACAGCCGTATTTATAAGGCTGTCATAAATATCCACTGTTATGACCTGAAACACTCTACAAAGTGTGTTTCACTCTTTGTTCTGCCTTGTATGTAGAAATGGTGTCCAATCAACTCCACACACGTAAAACTTGTATCATTTGCCTCAGTCCTTGCACGCACAAGGGTTAAAGGCTTCGCTGCCTTTAATGATTTGTTGTGTTGGTTACTGTGACATGAAGTAGGGCCAAAGAACACACAGGAACTTGGAATGTTCCTGTCTGTAATAAAAAAAACAAAACTTACAGAACAGGTACAAGACAAATGGGGTACAAGGTGTGGAAAGAGTAATGTTAGGTGCAAAGAAAAACCTTTAAAAACTGACAGAGGAACCAGATGAACTAATCAGAGGAGATGTGGAACAGCTGTGGCCGAGTGAGAGCATGGGAACTGAGGGAGGGAGACTAAGACTGTGTTCACACTGCAGCCTGAATTGACCCAATTGTAATTTTTTTTTGTCAAATCGTTTTTTTTTTTTTTTTTTTGCTGTGACCATTCACATTTCCAAATATATGTGACCTGTATGTGATTCCTAGTGTGGTATCCAATGAGCATCCAGGACTCACTAGCATCACCTAATGCTCTCACTTTTTGGTTACCTAGCAACAACCTATTGAGTAACTTGAGTCAGAATGTGAAAATTGAAGTTTGTGTCAGTGAAGTGCATCATATCACCACTCCTGGTCCAACTCCACATCCAAACAGACTTATCTGCAGAAATTCTGCTTCTGTATTGCCATAATGCTGCATTTGTATTATTATGATGCTGTGACAATACTGCTGTTGTACTCTAAAAACAGAGAATACTCTAAAAAGTGTATTTGAAGGAATTAAGTTAAATGTTTTTGAACGTAATTGTGTGTCCTATATGTCTGATGTCATGACGCAAGCTTCACCAGGGACAGGTCCTGTACCATCCTGTGGTGGTGCAGGGGTTAAACACAACTCACATAAAGATACCGTGGCCGTGGCCACAACGTGGCCGTCACAGGTTTGATGCCTAGTTGACAGGTCCCATCTTTAAATTTGATGAACTAATGCTTTACTTTGGTTTTGTTATGTCTGCTCCCATTTGTTGGGAAAGAAGCTGCTCATCATTACCCTGTTTCTTGTAAACACACACTTCTTCAGAATTCTCTCATGGTTTGTGCATGCCACAAGTTGATAACTCATCTCAATGCCCTGTGGACATCTGTCTTGTTAAGCAACTTGTCTGTTCTTGTCTAGTTCTCATTTTCTTGTTTTAATGTCTGATCTCCCGCTAGCTGGATGAGGGTGTTGTTTTTTGGCAGGAGCTGTTCGGCTCTTTAACTCACTTCTCACTTTGGAGAGCTTGAGTGTAGAGAGGTGAATAAAGAATGATTCATTTCTTGGCTGAATTAAGCAATAAGGGTCACATTACTGTTTACTCCAGTCTCTGTTTTTCTTTTCTTTTGTTATTGTCATGATTATCCCCAGCAGATGAAGGTAAACTATTGGCTGTTATGTTGTTGTTGTGTTTTCAGGGCCCTTGGTACTAAGAGGAACTAACGTTACGCAGTCATTTCCTGTGTATTGTTGTGGCTGGTCAGCGGTTTGGCTTGCATCAGACTGATGCTCCTCCATGACACCTTTAGGCATTTTGGCCTTTGTCAGTAATAGATTTACTGACACATCAAGCATCATAAGTAAGGTTTGATAAATGAATTTATGCATGTTCATAATTGTTGCTACTTAGAGATACAGAAGTATCAGTATTTAAATAAATGTAACCTATTGATGTTGACTTTGGCATAATTACTTATTTTCACAGGTTACCATTGACAACCGTTTCAGTTGATCGGAATTGACCTCATCGGAAAGTTGGTGAAAACACAGAAACGAAACCTGCAGACTTGTGCAATCATCAATTATTGCACAAGGTGGTCACGATGATGAGGCCCTTGAATATTGTTGCCCAGCGTACAGCGAAGTGCTAACCTGACCCTGGTTAGCGTTCGTCAACAACTCATTGGTGAAGTGAGAGCGTTGCGCCACACAAATAACTATCCGGCTGAAACCAAGCGCTAATGAGTAAAAAAAAAATTCTCAAGATAATTTTCCTCGAGGAGAGGAAACATTCGATGAATCGAATGTTACAACATGGAAACATTCGAAACATTTGATGGAATGTTTGGAAACATTCGATGAATCGTTATGGCCCCGTTCTTCAACTCGGTCAGTCTGCTGCTCTCAGCAGGTCTGAAATGCTGATGTTGAACGGCTGTTTGTAACTCTTTCTTGTTTCTGAGAAGCAGAGGTATTTATTTTCATTTCATCAGAAATGTGAAGCTGCTGAGGTGAACTCACGTCACTGTGGTTTCACCAGACTGTTGGTGTAAGCCCAACGTTCTGCAGCTGGTGTTCTTTTTGTAGTTGTTTATGAGTTCAAGTGTTCAGTTTTAGTTCACATATGACAAAAACCACTGAGTGTCTTTGCATACAGATCACTGAGTGCGCTGCAACCTGAGCTTTGTTTTTGAAGCTAAAAGATGATTTCTGATAACATTTACCACAAGGGAAAGAAGACATCCTTGGTAGAAGCAATCAGAAAACATGTTTGTGATGTTAAATTGCTGTCAAGCTGATTGAATTGTTTTTTCTATATAGACCAAGCATGCATGCCTTATTTCTGCCGTGAATCCTGGACACCACTGCGATAAAAAGTCAGCATAGAACATTCTCTACAGCCACAGCCAAATAGTCAGCACTCTCTCCTCACAAATATTTTTTTTTCTTTTATGAAGGATGCATTCTTTTTCCAGTAATTAGTGATTCACAGCAAGGGAAGATTTAGGTTTTTAATTTTGCCAACATGTTTTCTTCTGCCTGGAAGCAACCTGAAGGTTTTCCAGCTGCACCTGGGCAACAGTTCTGACGAAGAATCTGACAAAGAAACCGATTAGTACTGGCAAAGAGATTTTCCAAACTCAGAGGTTTGGAGCTCTTCCCCAAAACATGAGTCATCAGAATACCGGAGAAGATATGTGTGAACCTCGCAGAATTAACAAGAAGGGTTCAATGCCAACAAAAATGTTTATGGTGATTCTTGAGAAGGATGTAAATAATATTAAACAGGCTGTTTTGAATAAAATACTTAAAAAACTGACGTCCTTACATTGTTCCTACATCGTTTCTACAGTTCCACTTCTAGTATTTTCACATGTTGATACTGAAAAATACTTTAAAAAATATTTGTTTGAATTATTTGTCTTACTAGCATTGCCATTTTTTGAACATGTCTTAGAAGTAAAACTTAATTTAGCTTTAAAATCTTAAACATGAGGGTTTCCAACAACAATCGTGTTACTGCTCTTAATTCCCCTCCATAACTCCAACCCTATTATCATTATTACCCCATTATTACTGTAAGCTAATCTGACGTCATATTTGATTTATAGAGGTACGTCTGCATTCCAGCCTCCACCTGGTTTTTTATGTGCATGTGTGCAGGACGTCCACTACACTCTGTATTTTTCCTGCTGCAGGAGCATCATGAGGTCATTAGTTCAGCTTCACTTTCTTATGAATTCAAATTGTAGAAAACACCTTTAACCACCGAATCAGACATGAAGATATACAACTCCAGCACAGCCTGCAGAGGTCAGCCAGCTTTCAGGTGATGAGCCTGTGTTTCTGCTGCCCCCTGGTGCTCATAGTTAGCTGTTACAATCTAAAAAATATGAAAGTGAAAGCATGTAATGGTGTTTGATATTTAAATAAAAATTGAGTTCTAGCTCCTGTTACTTGAACTAGCACAAACTAACATACAAAACTTTTACTTCAACCCAACCCACATGTCTGAATAAAGACATACAGACATACATATGACATACCTGGATGCACAGTCAGGAATAATTAAAAACTGTGTGAAGATAAGTAAACAATATGATATTTTAGTAACAATCCAGCATTGACCAATATGAATAATGCCATAGAGTTGGACCACCAGATCACATGGACTCCAGCATCAGTTGCGGGATGAAGCAAGAAGAGATTGTAAAATACATAGTAGGTCAGTTGGTAAGACATTATTAATTTGGCATGTTGAACATTTTATTACAGTACAACAATAAATCTTTGTATGTCTTACTTGATTGTAAGGTCCCACATGAAGCAGTTCATCATTGTGAATTGGAAAGATACGTAACGTGGTTTTCATGTTTTTTTGTTGTTTTTTTCTGGATTTGTATTTAGTAAATACATTGAGTTGTCAGAAGCTGTTCACTTCCAGAAATGGAATGTTTTGCCTCTTCTTCTTTTTTAAACTGCTCAAACTGAGTCTCATGTAGGAGAACATCTGCTTTTATGTCTATTTACATATTCTTAGTTGGACACACAAGCTTTGGATTTTGATTGATCCATTTAAGACTATTCAATTTACCCAGTATGCATTAGCATGACACTACCAACACCATGTGCCACCACAGCATAGAAGATCAATTGCATTTTTATTTATAGTTATATTTTTGTTGAGAACCAGCTGCTCGTTTACTCGTCTCCTCCTATTGGAGTCTCGGTTTCATCGATTGTACACACGCTGACTGACATACCACTGCGAGTCCTCTGGATGAAGTGCTAAGACATACAGAGTATACAAAAATATAAAATTGCTATGTAAGTTATGTTGACTGAAACATAACGACTAATCATATTTGACACTTTTGATGTGCAGATGTTTTACACATTCATTATTGCCGAGGAGCTGCTGTCAGTCACAGTCAGATTCATTTCCTGTTCCTTACAGTAATAGAAGCAGCTGAGTTACACTCTGAGCTGGATGATGTGGCTGGAGGTCCGGACACACAGGGAGGATCATGGGATTGCTGAAGGTCACCGCTGGTCAATTCCTCTCCCCACTGTCTTTGGATTTCTCTTATTGTAGGCGAGACGTAATCATGACCTTTTCAGTCTCTCTCTGCCTTTGTCTCTCACAAACATAGAGGGAATGAAGACATGGAGCAGTTAAATGGTATAACCAGTCACACACACACAGAAGAAGGACACATATGAGTGTGTGCGTGTAACTCAGGCAGGCAGCAGCAAGCTGGAACAAAGCTTAACATGCAGAATGATCCAGAGCTTGAACAGACCACGCAAACTGGTGAAGAGTTCTTTGAACTAGAACTTATCACAAGATTCTGTGGAGTGTCCGGATTGACTCATTTAAGACCAAAACAGATTTATTATTCTCTGTTGACTGTGCCCTGCACAAAACTCCTGGTTCCAATCTAAGAGTGAGTAAAAACATAAAGGAACCTCCAGGTGAGCCTGGAGCACCTTCTCCCAAAGAGCGAATCAGAGCTTCAGGTTTTCCCGTAGGAAAGGAAAAGAAAGTAAAAGGTGCTTTGGGACATCCAGGATCCTGCAGGGCTCAAACGTCTGAGGTGATTCCTTTTCACAAGAGGACAGTTGTCATATTTTGGACAGATATCATCAATTAGGTATTTACTTTTCAAAACAAGGTTTTATTTGGTAAATTATAACTTTCCAAGCCTGGCTGTTGCCTTCCTGTGGAATTCCTTTCCTAAAATGTTCTCGCTTTCTCCCTTCGACTCAGATTGTCTTCCGTTGCCAATCAACAAACAGAAGGAGCAGTTGGGAACGATGACGTAGATTTTCAGCATTTTTCTAGAATTGTAGTCTCTCTGTAGTTTTAATGATGGCAGTGGAGGAAGGGAATGAATTCAGTCCTCGTTGGGCATGCCTCCAAATATTGAATTATAGTAACAGTCGCATCTTTGGCTCAACACTTCCTTCTTCTCAGTGGAGGATGGTTGTTCACAACAAAGGCAACTCCCAGTGAGCTGCTTAGTGTGGAACTAACACATTGCATATGTCACAGGCATATGCCATTGGATAAAATTTAGAACCTCAACAACAATCCTTTCTCAACAGAACCTCCAGAGCAAAGTGTAGTACAGGGGTCTGGTTTTTACCAGGCTACAGTTTTCCAATCAGGATCTAACTCTGGTCTACATTTGTTTTTGTGCTTAAGCCTGAGGAAGGTTTTAGGACTGATTTCACCAACGTTCCCACATCACATGATTCAAGATAATCAGAACTCACATCCAGCCAAGCAAAAGTTAAAAAATGAAACCCATTTTCCTTGATGTTATCTACTCAGCCACATGGGGAAGCTTCCACGCTTGACTGGCCTGTTCAGGATCTCAGTTGGATTAACGAGCAAGAGTTTCAGGACGGAAACTCTTCAGACTTAAAAATGAAAATAAAAAATGTGGGAGAGAGAGTTGAAAGAGTTATGTTTTAATTGTTTTTAGTGATGTTTCATCTGTACATATACCCGTGCTTTATGGCCTGGGTGATTTTAGGTTTGTACATTTTTATAATAATAAATCAATTCAGCAAGTCAAAAACAATTTCGACTTGCTGTTGCTGCTGTTGTTGGTTGTTGTGTGTATTTTGAAATACAAGAATTGATATTGAGAAATCATAAGTTTACACAATCTGTAACCAGATATTGGTCAAGCTCATGGTTAACTATGACACAAGAAATTATGGTTTTAAGAACATTTAACCCTCTGACGTCTTCTTAATAGTCTCACCAGAAGCATTTGTTATTGTAAATTTATCTATAATTCTGTGTTTTTTCAGTCAGTTTCTTAGCTACAGCCTCATCACTGACATTTATCCTACAGTAACATCTTGAGTATAATGTAGTCTGTTTACCTCTGAGTAGCTGAACCATTAGAATAATAACTTCCTTGTAAGGAGATGTGTTGACCGACTCTGCTGTCTTTCAACATTTTTGTATCTGCAGTTCAAATGAAAGCAGATATTTACTTACACTGAAAAGTCAGCGAGAACATTTTTTTAGAAATATTTTTGTAACTTTGTCATACAGTTTAAAAGACATTCATCCCTGATGCTGACCGAAATGTATGTAAGATTGTGAATTTAAGGAAAGTCACAGAAAAAAATTCAGAAAAATGTTTTCGGCAAATTTTCTGGCCTGGCATGTAACAAGTAAAATTAATTTTAGTAATTCTAACTGATCTAAAAACTGTTTGGTTTGATTTAACTTCAGACATCGAGTACAAAAAGGTGTGTCTTTTTATTCAGCGCATGGATCAGGTTTCAGCTGTAGACATACAGGCACAGACCTGCTAACAAAAACAGAAGAACTTCCTACTTTGGTAACTTGTTACTGAGGGTTTTAGTTATCAGACACACATCTAGAATCTGAAGCTTCTGAGCTCTTCAAGTTGTAAGTCAACTAATTTATTTCCAACATATATATTTTTGAATCATTTCATATGCTCCTATAAGTATGACCCTGAACGTCTAACTTTTTGTTTTTATTTGTGGCTGACTTTAGGTAAAGATAGAAATGTTACCAAACAGTACAAACAGTACTAATGGAAATGAAGAGGTTCCACCATGCAGCAGAGACGGTGACAACAGGCTGGGAGCTCAGCTGTCCATCCTCTACTACTTCATGTTCGTCTTCAGTCTGCTTGGGAACGGGCTTGTTCTGTTCATCATCTACCGGTGAGTCCAAGTAAAGCAGAAACAAGGCTGATCTAATCAAAATGACGAGTCTAAAGAACACAGAATAATAACGGAATTAGAATCAATGGTAACACTTTATTTGAAGGGAGGTGAATAAGACTGACATGACACTTTCATAAACATGACATAACATCTGTCATGAACATGAATAAGTCTTCATGAATATTAATGACTGTTGTCATAAGGCGTTTAAACTTTACCTTTAATAACATAAAGTTACCTCATTTTTAAAGTGCAGTCAGTAATTCTTTTATAAAAAATTTATATCAGTAATGATTTCTTGGTTAATGTCAAGTTGTCATAACAAAGACATTTTGAATAATGTCAACTTTGTATTAAAAGTGTCATAATTTACCGAATGGCGCTTTATGACAACAGTCATAAATATTCATGAAGGCTTATTCATGTTCATGACAGGTGTTATGTCATGTTTATGACAGTGTCATGTCAGTCTTATTCACCCCCTTCAAATAAAGTGTTACCAAATAAATTCATCAAACCCCAAAACAACTGAAAAGCAATCCAGGCCAGACACAATGAATATTGCTTCAGGTCCTGGATATTGTGTTCGATACATTTTGCCTAGAAGTTGGACTTTTCAAGTTCAAGTTACTCTTCAGCTATGGTTGTGACATGAAGTGAATTGAGAGAAAGGTCCAGAGTCCAACATTTGCAAGACTTTCACAGATTTAACCCTGTAGGGAGACTGGCTGCACTTTTAAGAAATACATTAGCTATCAGACGAGATGTAATGAATTACGTCTGTTTCTTAATGGAAAAATGGAAAACATAGGCCAGACAGATTCACTGTGGAAATGTTTCTGAACATTACAACAAAACATAAGCATGAGGTGGACAAAGACATACGATACTAGACTGGAACTAAATTTGCTACAACATAGCAAATAACATACAAAATTTTCCTTTCACAACTTAGTGTGTGTTTTACCAAAGATAAGAACACACAGAAAAAATATGTCAGAGCTCATTTCCATTGTGGACTTGAGGAAACATTTAATACAAAGACAGAAGAAAAGACAGTAGTTATTGGCTTTGGTCCCAAAGAAGCAAGGTTAGAGACCAACCAGGTAGAATTCCAAAATAGCAGATGCCGTTTAGTGTAAGTATTCACAACTGATCTGATTCATGAACAGAAGTCGAGTTTCCCTTGTACAGTCAGAGCTGTTCTTTGGTTTTACAACTGCTTGCTTAAAATGCTCTGCAGTAACTCCTATTACGTTTGATTTGACTTTTTCTTTTTTGAAATGTTATATTATATGAAAATACATACGTGATATTTGCTTTAAGAACATAATGGAGTTATTTACTAAATACAGGCCCAACTGTTTTGTGAACTTCATCCACAAAAATAATTAGAATTAAACTTTATTACAGATAAAATGGGTTGTTTTTGGAAAAATGTATATTTTCAAAAATGGGTCACATGAGCAGGTCTTTGAAGTGAACGGATCCTGAAGATGTTTCGTTTCGAAGAGTCAGAAGTCCCATCATTGGTATAGTGATGAAGTGCTACCTGTGGTTCTATATCCGGTCAAATAAGACCAAATCTGCCAAAAAGCAACTTATAAACACTGTTTCTTTCTCTCTGTCTGTCATCCCAGATTCGAGAGGCTGACCACTGTGGTCAACATCTTGCTGGTCAACCTGGTGGCGTCCTCCCTGATCTTCATGAGCAGCCTTCCCTTTGTGGCTGTCTACATGCAGATGTCTGAATGGATTTTTGGCTCAGCTATGTGCAAGATCGTCTTCAGTGCCTACTACATGGGTTTTTACAGTTCAGTTTTCTTTTTAACTCTGCTGATGTTTGACCAGCATCTGGCTGTTGTGTATTCGCTGCCTGCTGCTCATGTGAGGAACCAACGTTACGCAGTCATTTCCTGTGTGGTGGTGTGGCTGGTGAGTGGTTTGGCTTGCATCAGGCCGATGCTTTCCCTCAACACTTTCACGTATTTAAACAATTCAATACATTGTGATTATTATCCCACTGATGTCCCAAATATGGATGTAGTGATATATGCTGGGTTTTATATCCAGCTTTTTGTGTTCTTCATCCTCCCTCTGGCTGCTATTATCTACTGTAACGTCAGGATTACAATCACAGTCATATCAACAAGAATAGCTTCTAAATTCAAGACAGTCAGGCTGGTCGTAGTCATCATACTGCTGTGTTTTATCTGCTGTACTCCGTTCAGTGTTGTTGTAGTGCTTCTGGAACATGGACCCAATAGCTGTGAGGAATCACAGAAACTCGGTTACGCCCTTCAGATCACTCGTAACATGGCATACTTTTACTTTTGCATCAGTCCTTTCTTCTACACGTTGCTAGGGACAAAATTCCAAGATTATGTCAGACAGTTGTTTGTGAAATGTTTCCCAGGATTGAGGAAGGACATTTCTCTGCCTGAATGCAGCCCAGCTACCCTGCCAACAAAAAATCCAACAAACGACAAAACCTTGGCCTGCAATGCATAAGTTTTAGGGTCAACCATCGTCAAAGTTGGACTTTTCAAGTTCAAGTTACTCTTTAGCAATGGTTGTGACCTTGCTGAAGAGCAATGTCCCAATGGTGGGACACACCATTGTGTCTCACCATTCAGTAACTCTATAACAGGGGAGTTTCTGATCAGGTTCCTAAAGTTAGAAGCCTGTATGTCCACAGCTCAGCTGCAGTGTATCCAGATCAAATGCAAAAAAAGCTAATGTAAACTAGAACAAAATGGTGGACAACATTCCCATACTGTGTTTTACTTCTAGTTAAACACAGCATGTTAGATTATATGCAGCTGTTTACACAGATAAACATGGCAACTTCAGGTCACTGGAAATTGCATCTAAAGATGAACCAAACGTGGTTCTTCAGTTTATTGATAAAAAAGTAGGTTTTATTTGTAGCCTTAAAAATGCATTTTCAGGTGTGCTTCCATTTAACTCAGATGTTGTAAATTAACTTAATATATAATTAATTTATGTATAATGTCTAATCAGGAAATGGCTGTTTCCTTTGGCTTGTATATCATTCATGTGATGCAAATCCATGTGCACCTTACCTGCAGGCGAGTTGGCATCGTGTTGGATCATCTATCTCTGCTGTACAAACCTCACAAAGTCATCAATATAGTCAATATAGATGTTTTTCTGACACTTTCATTCAACTTGTTTTCTGCGGTTTTATTTTTTAATGTTTGTTTTATGTTATGATGGTGTAAATTGTAAAGCACTCTGGTCAACTGCTGTTTTAAATGTGCTGTGCAAATAAATTTGTGCAAAATCCTTTTTGAGTAGACTTTGTGTACATTTAGAGCATTTTAGTACATTTACTCATCTTTACTGGGAGTTCAAAGTAAATCATGTGACTTGATGGACTTCATGAGAGGTCAAATTAAAATCTGAAATGACAAGATCAGATCCAACAACTAAATTTGACTGAAAATCTTCGGAAGAGGTCTGCAGACAAGAAACATCTCTAGAGTCTGGGGCAGTTCATAGGGCAGACATTTGGTCAAGATGTCGAATAATAACAGAAATGTGTCAAAGAACTACTGAATGCTTGAACTGAGACAAAAGTATTAGTTTAAGGCAGAGCACACTTCTGCAGCCAGATAATCTGCCTTATATGTTTCAAACACAGGTTTGAAGGCATTTATCATGACCCCATATTTTTTACATCATAAAAAGCTGTAAATATAGCACAACATCAAGATCCAGCTGTCTTGTTTGTATAGTTTTATGTGTGAATGTATACATTTTACTAACCACAGCAGGAGCATGATATTATTTATTTAGCCCAGCATCTTTACAAGTCCATCTGATTGATGTTGCAGAGCCGTCGAGGTAATGGGTGTTTGTTAATTCAGGTCAAAGGTCAGATCAGTGTGTATGAGTTAGGGTAATATTATGGCTGTACACACAGGATGGGAACCCGTCTGAACCAAATCACACATGGAGCGATGGATCTGCAACAGCTTAAATAAGTCAGGGAGCTTATAGACACCAATCAGAGCTCTGCTGCCCTCTGGTGTTCATAATGAAACATTACAGCTGTAACAGTGGATTAGAATAAAATGGAAATCAGCAAGTGAGTACTAATGCACCTAAAAAATTGGTCTATTTCGTAAAAGTGGAATATTTTTGGGCAGTCAACTCAGATGTTATATAGAATCATCTCATACATAGAGTGATATATTCTAAGCCTGTGTTTCTTGTAGTTTTGATGTTTATGGCTTATAGATAATGAAAAAGCAAAATTTAGTGTGTCAGAAAACTAGAAAACGACATATAAAAAAGTTATTAATGGAAACTCATGGCGTGTCTTAACAAGCTGGGTCTAATGTGATATTTTAATTTTCTGAGACATTAAATGTTGGTGTTTCTATACCTACAAAAAAAAGTTGAAACATTTTATTCATTTTGTAATGAATCTATACAAAACGACAGTTTCTGAAGTAAAGTGAAATCTGAAATTTTGCACTTTTATGTAATTTTCAAATTTTTTGAGATGTACCAGTATGGCAGAGGAATTCAGAAATAAGATAAACAGAAAATGATGAAACACTCATCATTCTGATAACATCAGTGTGATTATAGATCAGCTCAGTTTATTCTGTGGACCTGCTGGACTCAGGTTCACTGCAAATACAACCTCCTTCCTCCTCTTTCGGTTGTTGGCTGACAGCAGAGTATTACTCCTGTGGACACCAAAAAGACGCCCTCTTGTCCTCTTGTATAAATAACACGGATCCGGGGGCAGTCAGTCTGTCTGTGGGCAGTTTACACCCTCTGAATCAATGCAACCACCTACAGCTTTGGGGAGATAAATACATAAACCTAAGATTCAAAATGGGTGTCTGTTGCCCTTTCAGACCCGGTGGTATTTCAAATGTACCTGTGTCTGAGTTTATTATTGGACTTTTTTTTTTTTACCTCTTTTGGTAGTTTATCCCGGATAAACTAAAATAAAACGCAAAGGTAAAATATCCACACAAAACAATATGCACAATTTTTTTTCTAATAAAATCCTTAACTCTGACATGACAATCAATATTTTACAATTTAGTCACTATAATTCCTGGAAATATTGTTTTTATCTTTTCTTTTCTTTCTTTTGAAATGGAAACACTTTTTTTGCATACAAGTCACATAATCAAGAATTGTCAGCAGCAAGATGTTTCCACTGGCGCAAACCATGAAGAAGACGACAGGAAGTAGTTCCAGTCCTCACCCCCCCTGCTCTGCATGTTTTGGATGTGCCTCTATTCCAGAACAGCTGATTCAAATGATTGCATGACCATCATGTACTGCAGAAGCCTGTTAATCACCCAGAGATTCAATCCAGGTGTGTGACAGAAGGGAAACACCTAAAACATGCAGGACATGGGGGGGCCTGAGGACGGAACTGAGAAAAGCTGAGTTAGAGGATGATGACGCGATATGATTTTTAATGACTTATTGTGTGAACAAACTTAGTCACGTGTGATTTTAAATGGATTTTTTACTTAATGGAAACACCTCAATTTTGTTTGAGCTTTTCGACATTAGCTGAACATTGACAAATTTCTGCTCATGTTGAAGCTTGTGCCACCTCTCTCTCCTCAGCCTTCCTTCTGCTCTCCCCTCACAGCTGAACCTGCCTCCTAATTAGTACCAGTCCATTTTGAAGTCATCAAACTCCCAGTATTTAACCTCCCTCCCTCCCCACTGGATCCTTCTGTTGCCTTCATTCAACCCGATCCCAGGTTCTTCCATACCAAACCTGTTCCTCCATTTCCTTATGGACCTGGGTGGTAATTTTGGACCATTCCAAAAATATTTTAGTATGATGCATGATTAAGAGATCAAACCCCAAAAAACAACCACACACCATAACCCATGTTACTGCATAATACTTTACACCGTGCAACCAGACAGTCGTTTGTTGTCCAGGCAACTGTCTAACCTTGAGTTGTCTAGTATCCACAGAGAGAGTCATGATTCCTCACTCCAAAACACACATCCACAACGCTCAAGCTTGGAATGTCAACCTAACAGAGAGTGACATCATTTTTTAAAAGAAGCTGAAAACTAAAAAAAAAAAAAAAAAAAAAAAAAACACTCCCCACCTTGCCCCCCAAAAACCCATCATTGCAGCACTAAGGATTTTGGCCTTCTCTTTGTAGATAATCATTTTTCAGAACATTGTGGTTTTCAGAAATGTGTCCAACAACCATTGCAGCTTGAGGAGTCATTTAAATCACCTTTCATTTCTGTTCTCAGTTCCGACTTCAGCAGACCATCTTCGACAAACATTCCCTCATAGAGCTGCACAGTGCAGCTAATTTGCTGTTTGTGTTAACAGGTAACTAAACAGTTGTATGTAATGAAATGAGCAGTGATTGAGAGAAGGAAACAAATGTGCACAAAACGTCCACTGATGCTGAAAAAGCAATTTTGCAATTGCAGTGTTTCCATTAACTAAGAAACACAATTCAAATTACGTGTGAATACGTTTGTTCACGCGATAAGTCATTAAAAAACATAGTCCGCCATGATCCTCCAACTATTTTCTGTCGTCGTCTTTGTTTTATTGTTGTTTTTTTTTTGCCAGCAGTAGCCGCTGGTTGTTGATCATGTGACTCATGAGATTCAAAATGTTTCCGTCACAGTTTTGCAAAAGAAACCAATTTTACACAACCTCATGCTAGCGTAAAAACTTTATATCCAACACCATGAGTTTTTTATTTTTATTTTTTTAATTGCCATAATTCCATTAAACAGATTTATTTTTGTAATTCCACTTTTTGTGCAGTTGCATGGTGAATGGAAACACAGCCGGTCAGTCCAGTCTCTGAGTTTACTTTTCAGTCTTTCACATGAAATTTGGTGTGGAATACTGAGGCATGTGGGAGGACACACAAACAACATTCAAAATAGACCCTCTTCATGGAGCAGACTGTTTTGTTGGATATGCAAACTGTGTGTGTGTTTTGTGTGTGTGTACTTAGCTGTGAGTGGACCCGAGCCATCTCATTCCTCCCTCAGTGCCTCCTGACTGAGCCGTCACACACTCTGCCACACTGAGCCCAAAGCGCTGTGTCTGCCTCTTTCATCTCATTCTCTCTCTCTCTATCTCTTTCTCTCCCATCCTCTCTCATCCCTTCTCTTCTTCCTTCTCTCTGCCTCTCCGTCCAGAGACCCCCGGGTCCACTCGGAGCGATTAGCCAAGATGCTCCCAAGGTCATTCTGCTCAACGTTATAATTAGCTGTTATGCTAACTAAGACTCCCTCTCCCTTCCTCCAATGCCTCTCAGAGAACTCCAGCTTGCTTGGAATCAATATGTTGATGTCCCTGAATATGTGATAAATGTCATTATGCAGTGGATAGCTCTTAGTTCATGGAGCATAATTAAATAACTTCTGTTTAACAAAAGAGCTAGAATTAATTATACTCAAAATGTCTGACACTTTTTATTTTCATCAACAGCTAGATACTAATTAAACAAGAGATTTGTTCTTGCTCTATCAAATGAGATTAACAGAAAATAACAACAAAAAAGGTTTTCTATCAAATATAATTAAGTAGACCTTGTATGAAAGCAGAGAAGTGCTTCTTTTTAATCCCACTTTTCTTCCTCACACCAACAGCATTACTGAGGACGTTTCTCTAACCCTGTAATGTATATTTCCTGAACCTTTGGAAATTGTACGCTCTGTTTTGTGTATCATACTTTACTAGGAAGCTGGTTGTAACTGAAGAGAAAATCAATGGAGATAAATGCAGGTTATTGAGAGGAAAGAAAATCTCAGTAAAACTGAAGTCAGCTCACATTTCATGAGCAAAGGGACTTTTTACCGGTCATTAACTTTATAAACAAATATTTACACCACAGTTCCTTTACTCTGCCAGCTGGGAAAATGACTTTTTCCCAATGGAGTGTGTGCTTCATGGGAAAAAGAGGCCTTACTCTACATGAATGAAAATAGGTTAATAGCAATTCAGTCCTTTTTTTCTTCTGGTATCTGTTAATGTTTGGACAAACTGGTGCCATAAAAGCTAATCTCCCAAACTGGCCTCACATTGTTTTAAAATATCAAAACACAACCTGATATTGAGTTTTTCTCATTTCCTAAATTGCAGTTATGTTTTATAGAGATGTGAAGTGCCTACTGGTATTGGCAGCTCAAAGCTTTACAAAACCAAACATCAGAAATCATCCAAAAACCTTATAGCTGCAGCATTTAAAGCCCAGCTTGTAATCCATTTATGATGTATAATACTCTAAATTTCAGACTCCAGCAGTGATTGCTTTCTTGCTTAAATAATTTGTGTCCTCTTAATTAACTGTTTTGATGGGCGCAGCTGGTTAACTATAAGGACACTGACATTAGGTCACACTGAGAAGATAATGAAGGTGATGATATTCCCAATTACCTCCTTTGTGTGTGCCGGCTGGATCCACATAAATGCTAATGGAGCTAAGGTTGGCTGTATTTAACCATCTCAGGGAGCAGCACACTAGCCGGTGAGGTGTTTAAGTACAGCCTTAGGAGTGGACTCATACATGTCAGGAAGGTCAGCTGGCTTTCATGAAGACCAAGAATCACAGCTGACAGGTCAGAGGCAAAGCTATGGAGAAGTTTAAAGCAGGTTTGGTAATAAAACATTGACATCATAGCTCTGATCAATCCATCTTCCGGAAATGGAAAGAGAATCTGTGGGAGTAGGCGCCCCAATCAAATATGGCCTCTGTATGTCATATAGCAGAAAACTAACACTGCAATTCACCATCAATACACCGACTAGACAATAACCATGTTTCTCTTTTAGCTTTTAGAAGTTTCGCAATAGAATAGGCTGATGAAAAAGGCAAAATTTTAAATAATTTCCTCTGTTTCTCAGACGTTTTTAAGCTCACTAGTGCTGTGTTAATGTGCTAAAGTGGAGAAGGAGACACATTTTCCAAAAAAGTTTCAATGCAGCAGATGCCACCATCCTCCAGTGGGTCTGTAAGTCCAAACCTCCATGCATGACTCTCTTTACTTTTCTGAGATGTGTGGTTTATGCTAGTTTGCAGCTTCTAATTAGCGTCTTGGAGTGTCATAAAAAGCGCAACATAAGTTTGAGTTCTTCTTCTTCTTATTATTATTACTTCCTGTCTACTACAGTCATATGTAGTATGTAGATGGAATCACGGCTGATTTGCTTTGAACCATTAGATGGAAATGCACTTAATTCACATGATCCTTTTTTTCTTCTTTTTTCAGACATTTTAAAAGTTTTTCTAAAAGTTTGAATGACAAAACTTGACTGTTATGAAACATGGTTGTGACAGCATCATGTGTTTTTCCTTTAGCTGGTAAAGTGTAAGCTGGTCACAACTGACAGGAAGATGAATGGCGCTGGGTTCAGTGCAGTCCTGGAAGAAACCCATTAGAGCCGACAAAAGATTGGGCGCTGGGGCAGAGGTTCCAACGGGATGACTCTAAAAATACAGGAAGAGCTGGAATGGTATGGTGTAGAATATATCAAACCATATTCCTGTGTTAAAGTGGCATAGATAAAGTCCTAAATACAATTTTGGTGGTTGGTGGTATGAGTCTGCAGGGCTGCCTGTGTTTTCTAACGTAGAGCTGCAGGTTTCCTCTCAGGATGAAACAGGCTACCTGAATTAAAGATGGTCAGTCTCATTAGCCATGTTTCCATAAACATTTTCTACACACATTTTGATGCATTGCGTTAGAAAGGGTTAATGGAAACAGCAAAATTCAAAAATAACTTAATCAATTTCACAAAAAAACTTTGTGCACTTGCTTGTTGTGGTTTTGCTTTTCCCAGACTTGTTACATTACTGTGGTGCTCACCTTTAACCACCTTTCCCATGCCAGACCTGCCAGATGATCAGCAACACACGCAGCAACCACCATCATTTGTCAAAATCAACCTCACAACATCACAAATAACCCTGACTTACTTTTGATTACAATTAGATTTTAGAAAAACATCCACCCTTATGGATTCAAAGCATGGTTTTGTGTTGTTTTCTATGATAACAGACAACATTCTGAAAATTATTTTCTTTCAGTAACCTTGGATGCTCCCTGGGCTCAGTGGGGGAGCCAGGATCTGTGCAGGGGTCATGAAATTGGAATTGGCTCATAAACCTGGACATACTAATGAAAAGAAAATAACATGACCTGCATGATCTGATCTGCACTTTACAAACCCTTCAAATGGCATCTGACACTTCATGAATAATGGATGTCTCCCACCTTTATGTGAGCTTACTTGTACACTTAACAGTTAAAACAAATTTAAATATTATTTTAAATTTAAGATGCTTTTTTTCTGATATTTACTCCTGATTATCAGCATCATGATAACATCTCAAGACTAATTGTGTATTTTCATTAACTCTAATGTTCAATGTGTTGTTGAAATGGATGGATAACTTTTTAAAAACAAAAAACACTGCCATAAACATGCTGTGGGGTGCATAACCAGATCAGGACTTTAGCATTCCAACAGCCTGTGGGACGGAGCTGTTAATCAGTCTGGTGATTTTAGCTTTTATGCTCCTGTAACGTTTGCCTGATGGCAGCAGTTCAAACAGTTTATGGGGAGGGTGTGATGAGCCCCTAACAATGTTCTGTGCCATCCTCCTGAAGTGGTTTTAGAAAGGATCTCTGTCAGGGGGAAAGGGCAACTCCAACGACCCTTTCAGCACCCCTGACTAGCCTCTGCTAGTAATGGTGTTAACGGTGTTGGAGATGTTTTTACCAACCGACGGGGTCAAACAGTCCAGGATCCAGAGACATGTGGTGGTGTTCCAGCTCAGTAGACGTTCATTAGTCTTTGGAGAATGACGGTATTAAAAACTGTACTGAAATAAATGTAAGTGTCTTTGTCTTCAAGTAGGAGATGACTGAGTGTAGGGTGGTGGATATGGCGTTCTTAGTGAAGCGGCTGGGACAATAAGTGAACTGAAGGGGGCTGGTGATGCAGGAAGGCTGCATCACCAGCCCCCTTTCTGCATCAAGTCATTGATCAAGTCATTCAAAACACTTCATTACTACTGACATCAGTGCTTCCGGGCAGCAGTCATTCAGACAGGATACAGCAACCTTTGGCCTGACTGAAAGAGAAGTTGAAAATATCAGTCAGAACATCTGCCAACTCACTAGCACTGTCTCTGAGCACGTTTTGGGATATTGTCCAGACCTGCAGCTTTTTGTGGGTTGACCTTGATTAAAGTCACTCGCATGTCAGCTCTACTGGTGATGAGGGCTGGCCCAACAAATGGAGGGGAAGGACTGATCCTCTCTGTGGTTGTTGGGTTTGATGCCTCAAAGATGCAAAGAAATTATAAAGCCTGTCTAGAAGAGAAGCTTCTTTATCATCAACCCTCTGTCCAATCTTATAGTCCGTCAGAGCTTGGACTCCCCACCACATCCTCCTGGTGTTTCCTATGCCACAGACATGTCTCTGCAAAGGAATGTTTAACAGCATTGATAAGTCCTCTGCCTTGAGGTCAGTTCTCTGCCCAGCCTGAAAGGCTGCACATTTGGGCATCAACATCAGGCACACCTGAGAAGTCATCCAGGGTTTGTGGTTACCATGTGCAGTAAGGATCTTAGCTACTGTAACATCCTTTGTACACTTTCTGGTTCCAGCCTCAGCAAACTCCTCAGTGCCGTTTGATCCCTTTGGGAGGCTGCAGTCTTAAAAAACTCCCATTCAGTGTTTATAAAACAGACCTGAAGTGCTGAGGATGCACCCTCTGGCCAGATCCTGATTATTTTTTTCTCCGGCTTACTGCACTTCAATTGTGGTTTCTATGTGGGCACTAACATTTCGTTGCGCTTGTGTACACGGTACAGAAAAGTAAAATGACAATAAAGACTTCACTTTACATAGCGGTAGGTTACATAAGGTAAAGTGATCTAGACAGCTGAGGTAAGGACAGGAATTTGCTTTTGTATGCATCCGAGAGGTTTGTACAGGTCCATTCAATAAATTTGAATATTATGTAAAAGCACATTTATTTTGGGAACTTTATATTTGGTGATCAACAGGCAGACACACTCACAGATGGATGTCTGAAGGGCTTTATTTCTGTTAGCTATGATGATTTTCCTCTTGTAGCTGATGAAAACATAACATTTAAAATGGGAATATTACATCAGACAAATAAAAAACTATTTTTAAAAACAGAAATGTGGGCTTGATAACAGGTATGTTTGATATCTGCTTAAAGGAGCAGTATTATGTTTTCCAGCCACAAAGTGCCATCTTAAAACACAATCAAGTAATTGTGTTACCTTCTGTTATAAAAAGGCTGGATATATCAAATATCACTTAAAATAAATTTGACTTTTTAAATTAAATGCCTTGAAATTGGGTTTCTGTCTATGGCCAATTGGCCAAAATTCCAGCAAACTGTAATAAAAAGTTTATGGAAAGATACCCAAGCTAAACAGTTTAAATGCATAAAAGTTTGAAAAAGAAAATTATGCTGGTGTTTGGTAAATAGAAATAATTGTAAAAAAAAAAAATGCTAATCTACCTGAAACAGAAAAATTTCAGAATGACTTTACGTTAGACAATGAGAAAAAATGATGGTTATGTACCTTTTTATATTGTCTGTGTAAATATCTGGTTTGGACTGTATACAGTAAAGTGTTCAGCATCTAAATTCCACATTAACTGTATTAGATTAAGTTTAACATTGTCTAGTAGTCCATGAACACAGAGTGTGAGCACACCTGCTGTACATTTCCCTCTGTGAAGCAGACTTTAGCCACAAATGAAACACACTACAATTGCTACTCTTCCCACAAACGGGAGGCAGTGAGAAGGCCCAGAGGAGCAGAGAAAGACAATTTGTACGATCCAGAGCTGCAGGATGTGACTGGAGAGCCTTACACACAAGGTAGAACGTCAGATTTGTTAAAGGTCACTACTGGCCAGTTCCTATCCCCACTCTCCTTGGGTTTCTCTTATTGGCTGCAAAGAGCAATCATGACCTTTTCTCCATTGACACACACACACACGCACACACACACGCAC
>NW_006800057.1:648933-663448 GCF_000485575.1 Poecilia formosa | reverse complement strand
ACAGAATGAAGACATGGACCAATACACAAGATGGCCAGTCACATATATTCACTACACACACCAGCCTAACCTTGCACACACACAAACCAGCATGGATTCATGCCAGCATGTGTGTAAACAAGCTTAAACAAACCTCGAGGCAATCATGATGTCTTTTTGCAGGGGGAGCGAGGCACTAAGGGAGAGCTAGGGACTCCTGGCATTAACAGAGAGGGAGTGTGTGTGCTTCCACTAGGTGGTGACAAAGGTTTTACTTTTGAAAGCTCAAAAGCAGAAAGGGAGAGATGGTGGTCAGTATGATCCTGCAACTGTGAATTGTGTCCAAGTCTCGCTCAAAAGGCGTTTACCGTGGCAACGCCAGAGTTCTGGAAGATCCCGTTCAAAATATGTTCCAATGGTATTAATGTTGAACTGAACATGAAACATACAACAGGGTTATCAGTTTGATGTTGCATACAAAAACATGGACATCTGCTTTTAGCCTCCTTTAAGCGTGTGTGAACCTGTTGGGGAGCCTTTAGTTTCTGTTGAAGTGCATTCTTTAAATAAGTCCTGCTTCACAGCTTTCTAATGTGAATGTGTTCACTTTAAAATACTGATAAACACTGAGCTTATCCTGTGTGTGGAAAAGAAACGAATTAGACAGGTAGAAATACTGCAATATTTAGATCAGTCAGACATAGATTTGATTATCCTGCACATAGTTTGTGGTTCTGAAAATGTTAACATGAAAGAGAAAATGCAAACTGTTAGTTTTTCGACAAATCACGCGAACATTTCACCTTCTTGTCAACCCGTTCTGTATGTAGTTGTCCTTGTCGGATTATGTTGACAAAGTGCAAGCCTTTAACTATCACTTTAAGCTTAACTAGAAAGCCTAATGGCCCATACCTCAACCATCCACCACCCTTAGACGTCATTCCATGCTGAGCTTTCCTTCCCAGTCCTTAATGCACCCTGAGGAAACGTGCAGAAGGCAATGAGTCCAAATCTCAGCATGGAGGGAACAGAAAGGGGGAAAATGTTGAGCATTAGCCTGAAGAAAAACTGTCAGAAGTTAAGGTGTTTCCAGCTCTGCTGTCTGATCACTGTACAGTCATTGATCAAGGTCTCATTTTTTACTGTTTTATTAGGTGTGTACACACTATGAATACTTCAACACACCCATTTAGGTCATGCATACAGTCATCAGTCCTGCAGAAGATGTTGTCACAGATAAGATGTTGTCAGATAACTCTTCACTGAAAAAAAACCTCACACAGGCACTGAAGGAAGTAAAGTAGTGTTCCTCTCCCTACACCACGTAAACAACCGAGGTGCCATGACTTTCTGTGGGGTCAAAGTTCAACAAAGAGATGATGAATGAGTGGGTGGAATTGGATAATGAATGGTTTATGTTAGTTTGACAGATAACTGCTCTGCAATTGAAATGTGATAAAACTCGTTCACTTTGATGTCCAGTTGAATGAAGAAATAATCTGCTCAATTTGAAACTAAACGATACTTTCGATTGGAACTCGTGTGAATGAAGGTGAGACTAATTCTGCAGCCTCTGCGGTTAGCATCTTAAACCGTTTCATCAGAACCATCCGTACCAACAGAATAGAATTGAGGAACCAGCTGTTTGGCTTTCACCGGGTTTTGATGCTTGCATCCATAGGCTGACATTAGACTAAAAGAGAGTTGTGTGTCTTGTGTGTTTGTGTGCCAGCATGATAATCACAACTGAGTGTCCTGTCATCCTGTATGTGCTGCTTGAAGACAGATACAACAATCAAACCTCTGAATATGCAGCTTAATGTTCACGCTCTCTAATTCCACTGCGTTGACTGCAGCCCAGCCTCCTTGTGACACACGCTCAAGGCATCAGCAGCGACTCATTCTGTGTGTCACTGCTCAAAATAAATTAGACAAGATGTTGTCCAAGGACTGACTTCCCAATTCCTGCTGGGAAAAAAAACAACAATCTGTGGCTTGTGCAGATGATGAGAGAAGACACACCTTGTTACCATCTGCAGCTTCCTCTTCACCACATGTATTCCAATGGGAAGTAATAAGTTATTCACATGTAGCATAATAAGTTATTCACATGTAGTATGATAAGTTATTTACATGTAACATAATAAGTAATTCACATGTAACATAATCCGTAATTCACATGTAGCTCCTTCTTCAGACTCACTTTTCAGGGAATCCTAACATGGCTCTATGAAGAACTAAGTTATTGGTGTCTTACATGCAGCAGCTAGCATTCAGAAGTAGGGCTAGCTGAGCCAACCACAAGCTCAACATTTACATTGGTTTACATTTTTCCACAGTTAAGAAATAATACATAGTGACTAACTGATAAACAAAGAGACATGCTGTAAGAAACTATTTGTTAACAGACAGATTTGTAGGACACAGTAAGTTGCATCTTGGTTTGTTCAACAAGGTGAGGGCTAACAAGTTAGCCAAGCTAAAGGAACAAGACAACATTCCTTCCTATTTAGTAATCTGACAAAAGTTTAATATAGTCTAAAGTCAAAAATAATCTAGTGTATGAAAATATTTTTTTTTACATTGATTTTACTGTACAGTATTTTATTAAAGGGTTGATGCCATAGTTGCAGAGTATAGTGGCTAACTTCCTGTTTGCTTCTCTGGAGGATGTAACAGAACAATAATTGGACTTTACTATTTGATCAACAAAACAATGGTGTTTTTTTAAACCCTAAACCATCTGAGTTTTGTAAACTGTGGCAAACAGACAGAGATGAGATTAAGCATTTAGTCATTTTGCCATGACTGGCAAAATGACTGTCATGACTGTCACACTTTGCTTATCACAAAGTGTGATAAGCAAACAAAGGAATTATCATAACAGAGCATATAAGAATTTATGTGTTTCATCGTTACACCATGTCCACGTCTGTTCATATCTTTTCATATCTGGTTAGTCTCTGTTAGTGACATATTTCAGGAAGGAATGGTTGTTTAATGTATCACCATACTAGTGCTTGAGCTAAATGGAGGTCCAGGGCCACCAGTAGAACTGTTGGCATCTGTTTTCAAATTTTAAACAGCTTCCTAAAAAGATAAATTAGAAAATTGTCTAGAGAGTAACTGTCTGTTCTATGGTTTTAAGCAGGATGGATACATATCCATTTGAGATGATATTTCATCATCCATCTATAACTGTGTTTCTAACTGATATTTTTGGGGCCAAGTGTCATTTAAAATTAGTTATCTGCTTTCAGAAATCAAACAGCTGACTCTCATTGATTTATATTTTATATTTTTAAGGTTTTGATGTGTTTTGGTTTTCATTACAGTAATTAATATTTAAACTTCAGTACATTATCAGGTAACGTGGATAAGAAAAATTCCTTCCATCCATCCATCTACACCTCCAGAGGCAGTTTGATCCTTAGAGTGGCATGTGAGCACCAAACAAACCATCCATTTCCAAGTGCATAAATCGTTTAAGTTTTTCTGTTTATCTGACTTATCAAATGATTTATTATTTTACATGCCATTCTGTGACAGCAGCTTGTACAAAACCAAGCTAGAAGCAGAACTCTCGCTCAACCTGCATCATTTGTTTCCGTCACCTAAATGATTAAAAGCGGTTAAAGGCTGCCAGGTTAAGGAAGACGTTTGGAGGAAAAAAAAAAAAAAAAAAAAACAGAGAAAATGTTTTATTGAAAATGGAACACACTCTAAAACTTACGTAACTCTCACGATTTCAATGAACTTTTGGTAAATGTGCCCACATAAACGAGAGCAGAAGAGCCACACATCAGTGTTTTTGAGAGAGAAGGGAAACAAGCATCAGAGAATGCACTTAAAAAAAAAAACTGAAATGTTTTGAATGTCACCGGTTTTGATTGAAAGAATGGTTCAGCCCCAGCAATGCAGAGCAGCAAGAATAGCTCCTCTGACATACTGTCTCAGCCTTTCATATGTAAGAAGTTTCTTACAGTCTCTCTCTTCTCCTCCCACCCACTTCCTTCCTGCTCCTTTTTCTTTTTTCGTCAGGGCAAAGCGGGACCCAGGGGATGGAAAGGAAAGGTTTGTCGAATTAGACTTTGCGGAATTAGATATAATCCATTCTGTCTTATTCTGTGCCGCAGTGAGAAGCCCTGTCAAGCCCGCATTGCTGCAATAGAAGACTTATTGAGCCAATACTCTATGCTTGGGGAAATCTGGCCCCCGGGGTACAAAAAAAGGAAAAAAAAGAAAAAGAAAAAATGTACATCACAGGAGTCATCCTTTTGTGCACACATCTAAACTGTCAAACACTTTAATGTCTGCAGAAACATATAGAAATGCAAAGTCACAAAGTTGCTGCCATTTAAAGGAAGTTAAAAAGTATTGCTTGACTTAACGTACTTTTTTGATCTCTTGTGTGAAAAACCAGCAGAGCAGAATAATGCTTAGTTGACTATATGCTAAGCCTGTGTGGCTCGTGCTACTGTACCACACTTTGTTGAATTGCATATTTACTGTAAAACAGTGTTAAGAAGTCTACATGCTCTGGTTATTTCCAGTATACGGAGCCCCCTGGGGGACATGAACAATTTTTCTTTCTTTTGCGTTACCTTGCAATAGGCTTTGCGTTCTCTTGCAATAATGGACTGATCTTTATGCAGCTTAACTGAATATTGTAAGCTGCTATTATATAAGGTATTTGTAAGGTTTTTCCATGTAAATGTCTCGTGAAATATCTGAAGTTTTATATTTTTTTCTATAGGATAGAAATGCACGACAAACCTATGACACAAACATACGGAAGAGGATTAGGGCCACTGTAAAAAAGAAAAAAAAATCTGACTTTAATCTCAGAATTCTGACTTTTTTTCTCAGAATTCTGACTTTTTTTCTCAGAATTCTGTCTTTTTTTCTCAGAAGTCCTTTTTAATGGCCTGCCAGTAGGTTATATAGTGACTGCACCAATCACAGCGCATGTTCAGTAATGTAAAAATATGGTTTTATTTTTTTTTTCCAGTGGTCCCAATCCTCTTCTGTACAAACAGACACTTTCCATATGGGAAAGAAATAAAAAAATACATCCAAACTATTTGGACTATTTCGGAGTTATGATCATGGGGTAATCAGTTATTTGACAGTTTTGATTGCGTCTTTTTTGTGTTGCTCTGAAGGGACGTTTTCATGTGCAGTTCCATCTCAGTCTTAGATAAACAGACAAACATTCAGTGACTAAATTGATTTTCAGAGTTTTGCACCAAAGCGTTAAGAATAAACACGTTTTCACTGAGGCTCTTTAAATGTGTATATATCTGAGATTTTAAATTGACATTTGTGACTGTAAACAAAATAGACCAGCAAATATTGCAGTAAGCATATTGTGAGAGAACACAAAACGTATTGCGAGGGAACGCAAAAGAAGCATTTTTCCCCATGCCCCCTAGGGGGCTCCGTACCAATATACCGTAATACAGTTGGGTACAGTTAACATAGTCTAGTCAAGTTATCAATTGGATTCCATTTCACTCAGTTATTTTATAAATGGCATGTGAATGATTTGAAAGTTATCTATAAATAAAAGCAACAGATTACACTGGCAGCAGTGGACAGATGTCAAAGTTGGCACAAAGTCCGTTAAACAACATTAAATACAGAGTAGAGAAAACTGAATGGACTTTTGCATCAGTCTGGGACCGAATATTTGCAATTTTGGCAATATTTTAAATTTTACCATATAAATATGGTAAAATTCTGGCAACTACAGCTGGTATCTTACAGTATATTAGAGATGTTTATTTTTTTTTTTGTACAGTGTGCTAATGCTCATTGTTAGTCTTCCAAAATAGGCTGTGGGTAATTTAAAAAACTCTATAGTGCAAGGATTCCAAAATCTGCCACAGAAGGAGCTAGAACATGTTGGCAGAAAAAAAAAAAAAAAAAAAAAAATGTGTATATTTTTTTTAACCATCTCATGTCAGCTTGTGAAAACCTGAAACTCTATTTAAGCAAAATGTCCACCGGGGAACCTGGCAAGTGCTCTTAGTTTTGTCATTACTTAGCGACGGGTTGAATCTCACCCTGATGTGCAGCTTGAGCACCCAGTCTGAGCCGTGAGTAGCTGTTGTTGTGCATTATTGAACATGCGCTGTGATTGGTGCAGGCACTATATAACCTAGTGGCAGGCCATTAAAAATAGATATACGAAATTATCTACTGGGCCATTTATAATTGAGTTGTGAGTCGGACGTGGCCGGCGGGCCTCGAGCTGGACGTGGCTGCTGTGATGTGTTGCTTCTGTTTCAGTGGAAAAAGAGAGAGAAAAAAAATCTAACTCTGAAACATGGAAATGGGGATGGTTCACATTGCCTTACTATACCAAAATATGACAAATGTGGGATTTTTTTATATTTTATTTTGAAGATGACTGATATCCTTATGAATCCCATATTTTTTATTTATTTATTCTTTTTTCAGTGTAGGAGTGAAAGGGGCCTCCAGGGCCTCCACATGATGGACGGGACATAGGCTTAATGGGGGTAGTTGCGTTTCTCGGGTATGATGGGTTACCCAGAAAGCGTTAGCTGAAAGTCATCCTTGTATACATGCTCCCATAGATGTTAGAATAAGCAAGACAAATGGGCTGACTACAGTCACTTATCTAGTGGCAGCGCTGGGTGACTTATGTTCCAAATGAAGCCGATGCGGCTGTCAGTGTGTGTGTGTGTGTGGGTTACATGAAGATGGAGGAGGCCTACGGAGAAGTTCCTGTAAACGGCAGGACTCAGACGAAGGCGGTATTCCCAGTCCCAGTGAGGATACGGCTGAATCCGGGTGTAATCATGCGCTTTGGAGCAAAACCTCCTCATACGAGCGTCGTCTCCAGCTCCGTGTCGTTTTGCATTCGCTTTTGTTTTGGTTCGTCGCTACGTGTAGCTGGAAGGGAAAGCAGCTGTAGCATGGCTACACATTTAGGACCCTCAATCAATTACTGCTGATAAAATCTAAGGAGCTATTTAAGTGATGAATGCCTGGGTAACAGACAGAGAGGCATAAAGTGCTCTACACAAAAAAGATGAATAGCTTCTGTTACTATTAGTCATTAGCAGCTGTAACTGATGGCCATCTTAGAGAAAGTTGAAATAATCATCAAAATACAATATAACAAGTTAATAGCTTTTATAAGAACAGCTTGATTGCTGTAACGTAAATAAAAAGTTTATGGAAGGTCATAAATTATTCTCAGCATGACACTTTCTTAATAAATGAATGGAAACAAATTAATGCAGTTTTTCCAAAATTGATACACTTTTGTATTTTTGTTTGAGAAATGCTTGTCTCATCCCAGCAGAAACGATCTTCTTGGTCTGTTTTTAACCATGTTCAGTGAGGGAAATGAATCATTTCTGATTTAACTCCACTGCCTCCCAAGGAAGTGTTGCCTAATCAGCTGTAAAGAGAATTCTAAAGCTTTCCAGAATACTGTGAATTACAATGTGTCATCACAGACAGGAGTTCAGACTAATTTTACTGCTAATTTCTCAAAAAAAAAAAAAGAGTCAAAGCTACACAAATTAGTTTGTTGTACCACATAAAAACGATTGTTAAACAATAAAAGAAAGGTGAGAGAGTGGGTAGAGCAAACTCATCTGAAGGAGAGTTTTATGATTTATTGCCACTTAAAAACAAACAGCAGCTGATCAGCTGCTAATTCAGAGCTACAGACTAGTAAGTAGCCTGGAAACTCTGACTCCAAATAACTTAGCAGCCAAATATCATTTCTAAAGAGGGCTCCATTAATTTATTTCACTCATTCCGTATTAACAGGTGCAGATTGTCCCTCTGTTCTTCCACACTCCGTATGTACATCTGCGTAAGCTGCAGCACAACCAATCAAATTAAATTTATAAACTTATAAAAACGAGGCGGGACTCCGGGGTGGGGGAGCGAGAGACGAAATAAGTCCCCAAATATGCTTCTGCGAATCATTTCTTTTGGCTACATAGATTATGAACTTTTAAATATAAAACGAAATGCAGCTTGCAAAACATGCAAGAAGAGAATTCTGGATGGAGATGCAATGACGTCCAACTTTGTCTGGCATTTGAAACTTCTGTGAGATAGCTGACTTTAGCTAACTTTGTGTTATTAGGAAGTGTACGCCGGACTATGTTGGTGATACCACTTGTATGCTATGATTTCTCATAAATCCTGTCCTTCTGCCTCCAGCCGGTGGACAGCGAGCAGAAAGCAGGTCCTGAACCTGAACTCTTTCTCTCTGTCCCATCATAATGCTGAACCAGGTCCAGTTCCATCACAGGATGGATGGTGTATTTGAAGACATCTACGTTGGGAAATTATATTGACAGTAAATAGATCGTTTGCTGCAGTCAGTGCATTAAGTCTATGTTTTTTCAGCTATAACAATTCAAATGGCGACATGATGGTCACATGTTGCACAGAATCCATTTCCAAGTGGCTTAGTTTTGGTAGAAAAACAAATTAAAATCCAGTAATTTTGCTATCCTTCAGAAATTTCTGTAAAAGTAAAAAATATACAATTGTAAGGACCCTGAAGATAACACTGAGTGGGGTAGTTAACCCACAATGCAGCCCATTATTTTGTGTCTTGATTGGTGATTCTAGGAAGCTTTATTCACACATGTATTTTTCAGTACTCAGATGTGAAATAGGCTGTAGATTTAACCCCACACTGACAAATATTACTTTTACCGTCACATCCAAATTCAAAACCACTGTGCTTTATTTGCAATGAGTGCGTTGTGTGTTTGATTTTTGCATGTGTTTTATCTGTTACACCAGACCAAATACAGAGTCTGTCCCAGTGAAAATTTGTGTTTAGAAAATCTGGCCCATATTTATGGAGAACTGAAACTAACATAATTAGAAATAAAAGCAGAAAAATAGGTAAATGCAACAGAGCTTCCTGATTTTACTTGTGATATACGTTTTATATACTTATATTTTCTGAAAACTATGGTTGTTTTAGTGTTAGTATTTATGATTAGTGGGAGTAACTAAAGTCAAATGTAATTCATGAATGGCTGCAATTGATTTTCTGTCATCTGTTTACCTCTGACAGATTTACAGAATACCAGATGAACAAGAGGGTCACAAATGAACTTCAATAGCCTTCCATATCACAATTTCTGGACACTAGTTCTGGGCAGTACAGTATGTGATGGCTTTCTGCTGTGAATGATTCAAACGCCTTAATATCTGACTTGGTTATTGGCTGCAATCTGCCCCGGTCTATTGTGGAAAATAAGAGTTTTCAACACTTTCTGACAGTAGTTGACAGCAACTACAGCCCAATATGTCACAAAACAATGAGATCAAAAATAGAGGCTCGTGCTGCAGAGAAACATTTGATGTTAAAAACTCAGCTGAGCCAGACTGATCATGTTTCAGTGACGGTGGACGTTTGGTCAGAATGAAAGATGAGGGGTTTCCTTGGCATCACTCTGCACTGGATACAGAATGAAACTGAGAGGGTAGGGCTAAAATCAAAACTGTTGGCCTGTGAGCGCTTCAAAGGCTCGCACACAGGTGAAAGAATCTGTGAAAAGTTTGAAGCTGCATGCGATGAATACAACATCAATCTGGATTACATTTATAAGTGACAATGATGCCAATATGTGAAAAGCATTCACTGTGTGCTTTCCCACTGAGCAAGGCGAGGAACCTGATGATGGCCGTCATCTTGATGACCCAGAGCTCTGGGATGACTAAACCTTGGAAGATCAGGAAACAGTCAGTGCTTCTATGGGGGAGAAACATCGCCTGCAATGTTTTGCTCAGACACCAGCTGGTGGTGAGAGATGGCCTGGCAGAGACCAAAGTGGCATCTCCTCCCCTTTCAAAGTTATCTAAGCTCAGCTCACTACTGCATACAAGCACAACATTGATGTGTTTGAAGCTGAACTTGGAGACCAGAAAAGCATCCCTGCTTCTGTCCTCACAAGATGGAACTCAACAGTGAGACAGGTGAAGGCGGTTCTTCAGTGTGAGCATCTGGAACTCTGTGCTGTTCTTGAAATGGCCGAGCACAAGGATTTGTTATTCACAGCAAGAGAGTGGAACTTGTTGAAGCAGATGGTGGACATCTTGAAGTCTTTTGAAGAAGCAACTGATTTGAGACAAGTTGAGAAAGTAGTCACGATCAGTGCTGTTGTTCCATCCCTGCTGTCTCTCAGTCACCACCTTGAGAAACTAAAGCCTCAGGTCCGTTTCCTAAATGGTCTGGTCAGGAGCCTCCTGGAATCTTCATCAGTGTGCGAATAGCGAGAGCAGAAGAAGGGATCACTGCACCCTTTACAGATCCAGCATTTTCTCTGTTGTGGGCGGAGCACCATGCGTTGGGCGGTCAGGACATGAAGAGAGAGGTGACACAAAAAGTTAAAGGTAAAGACTGTATTTAGTGTACTTTTTCTGTATTTTCATTTACTTATTGTCTCTAATAAGGGCTCTTTTGCCGCTGTTAACTTGATGTTGTCTCAAATCTAATCCTGGAAAATGCTGCAGATCCTGCAAATTCAGAGTAACATGTGACTCCTGGTGATAAAAATCAAAAGGACTGCAAAGATGGAGGACTGCTTGCTGCCTACTGTAAGAGGCAGAAGAAGGATGTCCAGACCATGTCCAGCACTACAGCTGAGTCACTACCTCCTTATTGCTGATGGACAGAACGCCCTCTTGCTCTGGTCAATGAACATGCACACTTTTCCTTCACTGTTTAATTGTGGCTACCAGAGTTTTGGCAGGTTGCAGTGCTCCAGTGGAACGCGTTTTCAGTTACGGTGACATCATTTTACGTCCTCATAGTGCACAAATGACACACAAACTTTTGGCCAGTTTGGTCTTTTGCAAATGCAATGCAGAATAATTAACTGAAATACAATATCCTCAATTGCAGATTCCTGCTAATGGTTCAGTTAATATATTTGTTTTGTTTGTCTTGCGTCGCTCACACATGGACACACACAGACATGTTCACTCAGGGACCAGGTAAGAGAAAAGAGGAGAAAAAATGCTGCTATGTTTCTTTGTGCTGCACTTTGGAAATGTCAACATTTTTGTCTTTTTCATTGAATGCTAAGTTTAACTGAACTGTGCAATTTTAAAATGTTTTTTTATACTTTGTGTTCAGCTGGACATGTTCTATCAAGATTTGGGATGAATTCAGATTTAAAAAAGAACACATGGTCTATTATTTACATTTCATATATAACTGCAAATTGTTAAAAAACAATAATAAAAAAATACTCAAAATGACTTGAAATTAAAAGTTCCCGACTTTTGCCTTTCTCAGCTTGAGACTTGACTTGACTGTCTTTACTTGAGACTTGAGGATAAAGACTTGAGATTTTCAAAACACTGACTTGGTCCCACCTCTTGTGAGAAACCTCTAAAAATACTTAGAATACTCAGAACTGTCTACTTGAATAGATCAAACTCTGCATAAACATTAATTTGCACAGTAGAAACCACAGTAGCTCTACCACGTAAACACATATTTACAATCTTACTTTTTTTTTCTGTACAGCCAAACATCAGCAAGGAAAAGGCCTGGCACTATTTAATTTGATTGGCTGAATTGCAAATGGTGGCCAGTAGTGTGCCAAGTAACGTTGTTCTAAGGTATTTTAGCTTCTACTGCTAATTTTCTTTCAAATATTTTAGATAAGAGCCGCAAAGAAATCCTCAAATAGTTAAATCAGCTGGTCTTATGGACGGAATGCTATCTGCATTTTGATTTAAGAAGAACAAATAATTAACTCACACTTTTTACAGGAACAAAATCAGACTTTCATCATGGACCGGACTACCTCATCAGTGCAATTCAGATTCTTGTTCAATCTAAGACGCATCTCATCTTGTATTGGAGTTGCTGTCATAGAACTCTTTTGGAAAATGTGCTCTCTGGGACTTTAATGTTAATATTTACATAAAACAATGAGACAGAAAAGCAATACCACGCATCTCATCCGATAAAAATTAAACACACCCACCCCACCCAACAACTTGGATTTTAATATTGAAATATGACAACCATGTTGCCAAATACTTAGACATCTAAAACTTGTTTCTATTGATTTCTTGACCTTACATTTCTACCAAGAATAACAGACCCTGACTACACCATGTGAAAAAACTGGAGTTTATAGAGATGTATGTTTGGTGGTTTAGAGTTTTTTTAATTCAGATTTCTACAGCTCTTTTTGAGTAAACTGGTTAACAAAAAACAAAAAAAAAAACTGTTATCTTTTTACTCCTCCACAACACATTTAGTCTCAGTTTTTCTAGTTGGAATTTTGATTTGACTGCCCTGAATTTGCTGACTTATCTAAATCCAGTGGGTGTCGTTCTGATCAGTACTCATCTCCTGACTATTAGTTAAATGATAAGACTTAAAAAACAACCTATGGTTTTCACTGATACTGACCTTAAACTTACCACACTTCTTGAGTGTCAGTGTATCAAAGTCATAATAAATAAATATTTTACACCACATTATTCTAACTGATGTTTGATCATATATTAACTACGCTGCTGCACTTTAGTATCTGTGGGATTTTTTTAAATAAAAGAAAATGAAAATTTACGTTGTCATTTTAAACTTTTGGATACATATGGAGACATTGGGGTTCAGTTTTCCTTTTGGTTATAGGAAGATCCTATCAGGTATAGGAGCAGCAGAAATCGACAGTTGTAACAGGAAAGGAGGAAAACGGAGAGAGAGAGAGAGAGAAAACTAGTTTATTAAAATTAATTTCTCCAATGCTGCAAAGAGGAAACAGGAAGCGAGGCAAAACCATTTGCAACTGATGTCACCATGATGTCAACGCAGACACTATTAATATGTCCCACCAGAAAACCAACCACACAAATTCCTCCGTCAGTGTTTTGGTGCTTATATTGTATAAAATATTTAGTTGATGGTGCATACTACTGTTAACACAGATCATAAACCTATGATATATAGAAAGCACAAAATGTTCTTCATTTGATTAGCAATGCAAATAAAATATGCTCTACAAAGAGCATAATCACATTCTTAATTCCTTAACTTGTTTACTTTACAGAGAAAAAAACATTTTTCCATCAGATTATGTGCAACAGTGCAATAAAAACATCAAATCTACTGGAAGGGTCACCATGGACCAACATTCCTTCACAAAGACTAAATGTTTTCAGTCTGACAAGCTCTGAAGCCAGAAGGCTTTTTCCTCTGTTCTTAATTGTAGCTCAGCATGTCTACAATGCTATCTGCCTTGCCTGTTTGTGGCTTTTTGCACCTATGTGCTGTGATCTCTGTCTATTCTAGTTATGAGTAATTTCTCACCATCAGAGTTTTGAAAATGTTTGATAAGTGATGGCAGATCCTTATCTGTATCATCTTCACAGCCAAAATAGCATAGCATTCGATTGTCTAGTTGTAAGAGTTACATTTATGACAACTAAAGTTGTTTCAACTTGTCCAGTCTGTAATAGGTTAAATATATTTAACATACACACAGCTTAAAAATATACTTCATTAAAATAATTGTACAGGGTGCGGTGGTGGCGCAGCGGTTAAGCACAACCCGTATAAGGAGGCCTTAGTCCTCGACTA
This sequence comes from Poecilia formosa, assembly GCF_000485575.1. NCBI lineage: Eukaryota > Metazoa > Chordata > Actinopteri > Cyprinodontiformes > Poeciliidae > Poecilia > Poecilia formosa. Next base: position 649,845 of record NW_006800057.1, on the reverse strand, counting down.
CAATTAAGGCGCTTTCGCACTGCACGGAACGGAACGGTTGTGTTCGCATTACAACTATGTTGTTATAGATCAACTGGTGGCTAAATCAACTGGTGGTGGCAGCTGGAAAAGACTGATGTTTCTGTGGGCGTGGCTTTTTAGAACCCCCCCCCTACTGTTTCTGTAATGTTACACTTTATTTCCTAGCTCATTTACAGAAGACATGGCTACCGCAGATCTATGTGGCAGTGTCATTTCTTCCTTATTGTTGATATTTTTTCTCGTCTTTATTCTTTTCATCAAGTGACCGTAATTCTCAACCATATGAGACATCGCTGAAAAAAACAATTGTCTTATATACTTTTACATCAGAAACAGGTTAAAATCTTCACTCAAACTGAGATTCTGAAAGTGCCACCAATTAATCCAGGCCAGGCTGCAGGGTGTCCCTTATATGACAATCAATGACAGCTAGGAAATAAAGTGTAGAGTTACAGAAACAGTTAAAAAGATTTTGCTATAGTTTCTGTGGATATCTATTTGAAATATCACAATATGAGGAATATGTGGAAAAATTCAGGCACGTGCAGGGGGGGGGGATGGAGGCCTGGGGGTGCTTGAGCACCTGCCCTTTTTGCTCCTTGCCCCAAAGTGCCTTTTTGGTCAATTATTTTTTTATTTTTTAGTTTTTTATTGGTATTATTATTTTCAAAGCCCTCTTCTGACACATAATAACATGTACTAAAATTATTTTTTGTCTTGTTTTGTTTTGTTTTTTTGTGCAACATAATAAGCCGATCACCTTGTTACCTTTGACTTTTGCCCGTGACGCATGACGCAGTTGCCTCTCGCGCAGTGAGATGAGGCGGCTAACTGGAGCTCAGCATAGCGAACGTTCCAGATTACAGAACAGTTTTTGGTGAATTATATATA